>NW_025421987.1:104277500-104435000 GCF_011764305.1 Mustela putorius furo | reverse complement strand
CAGAAAAGAACTTAACTAGAAGAAGACAGACAAGAAGTAAAAATTAAGGTTCCTGTAACTTTTAGCTGCCTGGAAGTCTAGGCCACTTTCCAGTGGAGGTTAGTGAGAGGTTGCCAGGTGATGAGATGGACACTGCAAGAGAATGGAAGCCATGGGTTTCCTTATTATTACATGCTCACTGAGTGACTTATCTTGGTTGCAGTGCAAAGGACTTGACAAATTTAGTTGTCTCATCACTTCTCCCAGCATTCCCTTGAATAAGAAAATTTAAAAATTAAAAAAAATATATATGGCATGACTCCTCCTCAATCTTTACAAAATAACTCAATATCTTGAGGTGCTCTGGATATTATATTTTTTTACGTCTAGCAATTTTTTAAATGTTAATATATGTGGCAAATTTACCATCTAATTTACTTATAGATGTACTTGTACTGGGTTGTATCTGTATTTTCTTGCCAATTATTCACTGTTAGAGAGTTCACTACCCAGGCAGCAGGATATCCAGGGCTGGCACTTCCTCTTTTTCCTCTGGCTGTAGGTTTTGGGCCCTCACCTGTCCAGCACGACTGAGTATGAGCACACAGGCTGAGATGATGAAATGCACATCAGGGACTCTGTTCTCTGCTAGGTAGCCATGTTGGCTAAAACTATTTGGCTTATTTATGAATTTCCATTGTCCAAGCTGGCTTCTGCCACTTTTCCTGAGGACTAATCCCAGATGCCTTTCTCTCTCTCTCTCTCTCTTTAATAGGCCTAAAATGTCTAATCTTGACCCTAATTTTGGAGGTGCTGTAGCTGCATGAATTACTGGGATCCTGTCGCCAGCTCTCCTCTCTCTGGCTGGCCTGGCCGGCTATGAGCCAAACTGGAGTAAGGCCTAGGGCACAAAAAGATCCTGTCCTGGTTTCCCTGATCCTGGCAGCACCAGGCCTGGCAGGTTCTTACTGGGAAAGTGAACAACTAATGAGGGGGAGATATGGGAGAGACATGTCAGGAAGTTCTGTTTTTTCTTCCACTATAGTTTTTGCTTTGAACACCAGCCTTGAGAGGCATCCAGACCCTCTGAGATGAAAACTCACAACATTTTGCAAGTCCTGGTGTTGGGGGTAGGGGTGGAGGGAGGCAGAGAATTAATATTTTGGATCAGTCAGCTCCTTGCTTGTCCAGGTGTCTTTGGAAACCACCTCTTGTCAAAGGAAAGGAACAAATAAAAAAGAAGAAAGTAGGGGGTGGGGGAGGGAGAAACAGAAACAGAGAAAGGCCTTTGCTGAGCCCATGCCTTTGTGCACCGCATTCAAACTGATTTGTACCCTTTGTAGTCTTAATTATTTGTGAGAGCGGGATAACAGGAGTACCCAGCTCACCCATTATTTCCTGCATAAAAAAAGGCGCACAGAAGCCGCTGATCATTTTTGAATTAGCAAACATGATACTAAAAAAAAAAAAGCATAAAAAAATTCATTAATACCATCAGGGATTAGGAGGCTGATTAAAGTGTAGCTGTTAGCGTATGCAAATGAGCGATAGGCATTTATCGGGGCCTGTGCAAGCTGTCTTGGAGCTGTAAAGCCCATGTATGTTTTTCAGCTGATTAAAATAGTTTTAAGTTCTGGAGATTTTTTTTTTTTTTTTTTTTTTTTTTTGTAGGGAATTTTAAAAAGAGACCATCATCTCTACTTTCCCTTTTGGCAAAATTTCTCTAAAGTATACTCCAACCATTCCACTTGACTGCACTCTTTTCTGCAGCCTCTTCTCCTTTGAGTGATGAGGATGCTGCATTCCAGTTACAACAAGCTGAGCTCTTTTCCATGTTTCTTTCTCTAGGAATTTTCCAGAACTCCTGTTGCAAGACAAACGGGTTTCTTAGCAATGGCCCATGGCATTACTAGGACTCCAGGTTCTCCCCCAAGATGACCATCTTTCTTCCCCAGGCTTTCCCCAAATGAAAACATATTTCACCCAGGCACTCCCATACATAAGAGGAGTCTGCACGTACTCACTCCAGAGTCTGGGTTCTGTGAGGCAAAGAAGGAAGGGTGGAGTGGATAAGAAGATGAGGGCTGGCGGGTCAGAGTAGATCTATACTAACACAGACACAGATGAGAGCTGGGTGGTCCTGGCTGCCCTTGGCCTTGAAGCAAAAGCCTTGTGATGATAAGGAAGGAGAGAGGGACTTCTCCACTTTGGGTCCAAATCCAAATCCCATTTTTAAGACTTTCTATTAGCATCGAGGAGAATTATTTTCACTTCCAGGACTACAGAGGACCACCCACTGACTAGTGGCCAACGGATAATAGTCATAATCATTATTGTTGCTTATTAAACAATGACTATGTTCTAGGCACTGTTATAACTTTTTTTCATGTTTAATCCCATTTGATCCTCTCTATTCCTATCCTCTATAAAGAATAAAATAAATCCAGAATATGACCCCTTCTTAGTATATATACTGCTAACCTACTGGTTCAAGATAATACCTTCTCTAAATCTGGGTCCTGCAATATTTTCCCTAACTGTTCCCTACTTCTAATCTTGCTTCCCCCATCTGTCCAGTCTATTCCAAGAATAGCAGGTGGAGGGATGCTTTTATTATACAGTCACATCATGTCATCCCTCCACTCAAAACTCTCAGCAGTTCTTTTTTCCACATGGAATAAAGGCCAAAGTCTTTTCACTGGCCCACATGGCTGCATAGTCTGCCCTCCTACTTCTCTCACCTTATTTTTACTCTGTCTCCCTTACACACCATCTACAATCCAGCTGGGTTCCTTAAGCACTCCAGACACATTCCTATCTTGCTTGACTTTTTATTTCTTTCTTAGCACCTATTTCTTCTAATGCAGTTTATACTTACATGTTTATTCTCTATTGAACCCAGTTAAACTATAAACTCCTGGAGGGAACATGGTTTATCTATTTTATTCACCAGTATATCCCACATATCTAGACTAGGCATTTATTATGAGTTCAGTACTCACTTGTTGATTTAAGAAACTCCAAAGTAATTTGTAACAGTTCTCATAAATAATTAAATGTGTGGTGAAAGCCCCAAGACACCAGAAACCATGTCTGTCTTGATTATCACACTATCCCCAGCACTTAGTCTATGGTAGATAATAAATAAATATTCAGTGAATAAATAAATAATTGGGACTAAACTTGGCAAATGTTATTTCTCTGCAAAATACCCATTTTTCAGTTCTGGTCACACATTTAAAAATAAACAAGCTCAGCCAGCTGTACATAAAGAATGATTCTTTTTAGATCCAAATATTTATTTAAAAATTTTTCTTTAGTCTGCCAGTGGCAAATTTTCCCTAGAGAGTGTTTACATTCTCTCTTTTGAGCTGAACCAGAGCCATCTGAGATCCCTTTGGGGTGAGTGGTCTCTAAAACCCAAGGTTCTGTGAGAAGGAAACCTAGCATTAGTCCCAGTTCCATAAGCCCCTGTAGGGCCCTGAGCCCAAGCCGAGGTTCTGAGAGGGGCGGCCTCTTGATCTGGCCACCTCCCAAGCCCATTTTCCAGTCCTCTGAGGACCTTCAATATGATGCCCAAGGAGAGGACTTCCCTGGCTCAGGGAGCCATGGTCCAATCTGGCCAGCAGATGAGAATGAACTAGAGTCTGTTGAAACATCAAGCAAAGGAGCTGATTTATTGAACATTAACTCTGTTGCCTAATAGTGGTTGTGGGGTGAGGAATGGCAGAGAGGATGGAAGAAACAGAAAGATTTTAAGACAGCCTTTGGCCTTCAGGGTTTAAAATGTAGTTAGTGAATTCAAGCAGCTTCACAGGATACCTGAGCCAATGTGGGATCTGGTCCAAGGAGAGCGAGGGGATGCAGTAAAGGTTTAGGAAGTGGCCTTTGAAGACAAGGATAGATTAAAGCCTTCTGTATTGGTGAACCATTATACAGAGCAGGAAAGGGAGAGAATGTCCGTGAGTAAAATGATTTGTGTGTTGGAGAGGAGACTGAAGATCAAATTAGAAAGATAAATGAATGTCATTTTGTGGAAGACTTGAACGTCATGCTAAATGTTTCAGTCTTTGCTCTATGGGTAATAGGGAGCTCCTGAAGTAGGGTCAGGACAAAAATGAGGAAAGAGAGCATCTGCCTCAGGTTCAAAATTGAAGAAGGTGGCAAAACAGTAATTAAGATAAATAATACCATAATGGAAAGTTCTAAAAACTCAAATTGACAAACTAGAGCCATACTTTATGTAAATAAAGTTTTCCCTGAAGAGTTTGAGTTGGGAATGGCATGTTGAAAGGTTCCCATTTTGGAACATTTAGGGTGGTGGAGAGCTCATCTGGGAAGGCTGGTTTGAGACCAGGTCCTGCCTCTGCCTCAGTGGTAGGAAAAATAGCAGGTACAGCAAGTTGGTGTAGGAGATGCCCCTCATCTTGCTCCCAGCCCATCTTGCTGTTTTTTTCCCTCCTATCTTTCTGCCTTCTGCATCCTGCTCTCTGCTTTTCCCAGAGATGCCGAGACTATCAGAATTGAGTGGGAGAGGGATGCCAGGGTGTCCCAGTCAGTTAAGCGTCTGTCTTCAGCTCAAGTCATGATCCCAAGGTCCAGGAATTGAGTCTACCATCAAGCTCCTTGCGCAGCTGGAAGTCTGCTTCTCCCTCTGCCTGCTGCTCCCTCTGCTTGTACTCTCTGTCTCTCAAATAAATAAAATATTTAAAAAAGAAAAAAAGAATTGAGTGGGAGAGACAGGTATGTAAACCAATACCCAAGTCAGAACAAAATAAGGGCTGTGAGAGGCACAGCAAATAGTGTGGAGGGGTTGGCTGACTCCATTTGTTGGCACCTAAACTAGGCTTTGAAGCATGATCTGATCTGGTTCCAATTCTAGCTCTGTCATTTATCAGTTGTATTATCTTGGGTAGGTCATTTGACTTTTTTTGAGCCTTATTTTCCATATCTATAAAATAGGGATAATAATAATATTTTCCTCACAAGGCTGTTATGAGGTTTAATTAAGAAATTTTAGTATGGTGGGGTACCTGGGTAGCTCAGAGGGTTAAGCCTCTGCCTTTGGCTCAGGTTATGGTCTCAGGGTCCTGGAATCGAGCCCCACATTGAGCTCTGCTCAGCAGGAGGAGCTTGCTTCTACCTCTCTCTCTGCCTGCGTCTCTGCCTCCTCCTTGTGATCTCTGTCTCTGTGTCAAATAAATAAAATATTTTTAAAAAAGAAATTTTAGTATGGCGATATTGAGGACCGTTATTGTTAATGATATTTCACAGTTCAGTCATAGCATAGTTCATTTGTCAAGTAAAATATAGTCTTGTGTGTGAAGATAGCACTGGAAACTCTAGTTTTCCTGAATGAAGCACAGCCATTGTCAAGTAGAAGAAAGATTTGAGTAAAAGTCAGAGTGATATCTAATGTTAGATTTCTCACTGATTAATTAATCATTAGATCAACTATTACATGATTATTGAATACCTCTTTTTTGTAAACTAGGCATTGTGGCTGACTCAGAGAAATACAAGACATAGGTTCTGTTCCCAGTGAGCCTAGAATCTGGTAGATAAGACTTGATATATTGGATGTCCATTATTTCACAGCTGATATCCACTTTTTCCCCCTCTAATAATAGTATTTGGATTTTTCTGTGGGAAACCACCATGTCCCCTCTCTGTCCAACACAGTGTGTATGGTGTTAGAACTGATATCAGTCTAAATCCTGGGTTGACTTTTGCCAATTAATTTATTGCCCTACCCCAGGCACTATGACTGGTTCAGAGATGGGCACATGACCCAGTCAGAGCCAAGGAGACTCAATGAGACTTTTGCTGGCCCAGCTCTTTTTCCCACTTGACCTGAACCCAAGAGGAGATAAGGTTGAAGTTGTACAGCTTGCCACTACAGGGGAAAGCTATTCTAAAAATGGGACCCAATTGCAGAGCCAAGAAATGGTTAAGAGAGAAAAACATCCTTGTGTTTATTTGAGCCACAGAAGCACACCATGTTTGAAGTCAGATTTTTTTTCTGTTATTGGGTCAACAAATTCCCTTCTTGTTTAAGCCAGTTTGGGCTCAGTGTTTTGTTCCTTGTGAAACCAAAATCATTCTAACTAATGCAGTTAATATTATTTTATGAAAAGGCTTATCACCAAAAACAACTCCCTGTTTCCTCTTCCAGTAAAATACTGATAAAGAACAAACAGAAATCTGTCATATTGGCTGATGAGTAGTGTGGACACAGCAACCATTGTGAGCAAAGGAAGGGTCCCTACTCCAGGAACTGGTGGCTATAGAAGGTAGCTTCTCTCACACTATCTTCCTCTGAAGATGCCATTGATCCTTGTAATTGGCATGAAGGGCTGCCATACAGCTTTGGGAGTCAGGTGGTTGGTCATATAAGGCTTATGCCTGTTCTCAAGTGCCATTCTTTACCAATGGGAGGGACATTGATCCAGACTGTCTAGAGTGATAGATCACTAATTTAATGTTGGCTTAAAATGGAGTCTTATGAGATGGTGAAACTTTGCAATAAGTTTTGCCTAGTCTCCACCACTCCCTGATTTTTCTTCTCTATATATGTCATATTCCCAACTCCTATCAGCATATGTTGTTTTACATAAGTCTTATGCATAGCTCCTAAGTGTTCTTCAGCAGACTACACAGAAAGAACAAAAGACCTTGCAAAATATGTACTCCACCTCTTTGACTTGTTCCCAATGAGGGGACTTCTGGTTCTATTCAACACAAATACCTAAATTACTAATTTGTAGTAAAGACAAAATATACCCTAATGGGTATGACAAGCTTGCCTATGATAAACTTAACATTTATAAGATATATATTTATAAGCCTTATGAAGTACTTTCTGTACCTCATCTTCATTTTAAGATTGCCTACACAGATTTGGGTATTAGTTTTATCCTCTTTTTCAAACCAAAGATAATGGCAGTGTTGTGTTTTATTAGTGTATTTTCCTTCCCTACTTGTATGCATAGATGTTATCTGTTGGTCATTATTTGGAGAACTAAATACCAGAAAAACACATTTCTCCATCACTATTTTTCTGGACCACATCTTGTTAGTAACACTGATTAGCTGTGTGTGTTGGAATGGCCAAATTGCTTGTTCATATTCTTATTTGTCTCCTTTTAGAGATTGTCTGCATTATACAAATTGCATCTTTTGAGTAAAAGTATAGTAGGTACAGGATGGAATTATTGGCTCAGGGAAACAAATCGATGGCAAATGCCTTTTCTGATAGTAGGGGACATGTGACCAATCAACATGTCGGTTACAACTGAACCTACCTAGCATCTTTAGAGAGTATACTCTGAAAATTTAAAGAATTTTTGTTTATGTTAAACCTATTGTCTTTTTGTCAATACTCATCTATAGCAGGTGAATTTGAGCTTGCTTTGGTCTTAAAATATCAAGAGAAACTATAGTGAATGCTTTGTCAAGATATTTGGTATTAGTACTCTTCCTTGTGCCAATAATTCCATTCCTACTCATTACTATACAGCTATTAAAAAGACATGTTATTTATATGATGCAGACAATATCTAAAATGAGACAAATAAGAGTTTGAACAAGAGATTTGTCTGTTCTGACCCAGCACAACCAGTGGGGCCTGCTTTGCCTGAGGTGAAGGCTGCGGTGCCCACATTTGCTGGTCATGACAAATCAAAATGAGAGAACCTGTCCTTTGTGTCCTGAAATTCAGTGGCATAGATTAAGACCTAGCCATAAACCAGCACTGGTTTCTGCTCCTGATGATACCATTATCATTTTTAAACTTATCATTTATTCATTAAAGCAGCCCCAGAGCTTATGGGGTTGTTGACAGAACATAAATACAAACATAAAAATAAATCACAATCAAAGTCCTTTAGAGCTGCCTGGGACTTCAAGGTCAACCGGTCCAATCCCCTGTTGAAGAGATGTAGTCATCAGATTCTTTACTTCTGTTCCCAAAGTCTTCATTTCTGAAGTCTCTTCTCAGATGAAAGACCTCCATGAAGAGCTAACTAGCTTTTATTTTTTTATCTGGGCCAAGAGATAATATGTCTTAACTTTGCCTTAAGTTAATTAATATTAGTTAAGTAAAATTAAGTTGCCTGCAGTTTGTCACATCTCAGCTAAGAACTCTCTATTCTAGGCTGTGGGCATGCCTCCCTATGGACCTTACATCTCCTGGTCCTTTCAGGCCCAGGTTGAATATGATGACTTCTCCCCAGCTCCCTTCCTACATTGAGTTTGCTAGCTCTTTGGTCATTGATGTCACCTAGCTGGGCACCTTTTCCAAAACATCCATGCTTACTTTTAATTGATACATAGTGTTGGGTAAAATGATAGCATATAACTATGTTGAATAATAAGATAAAAATCCTTTCATACATATACACCCTAACACACATAGACATAAGCACACTCCTTCAAGTTATATGACCTTGCACACATAACAGCTTCTCTGGTCTTCAATAAAATGATGGGTTGGACTAGATAGTACCTATGAACTGTTCATGGATCTGTTCTGAAAGGTGAAGACTAAACACTTATGCTCCCAAAGCGAATATAGAAAGTAATTGTACTCAGATATTCCCTGACAAGTTGAATCATTTGAGTAGGATGGAAGAAAAAAGGTTATAAACCTCTTCCCTAGAAGCAATTTGCCTATGTAGAACCTACACCTGATTTCTACTCTTAGAAAGCATTACTTATAGGCGTTGGATGCACTTAATTGATAAAATAAAAGCTCTTGATGAGTTGGATGGCATGTTAATGAATGGCCTACTTTAAGGACTTTAGAACTGGAAGCTTGTTTTTAGTTTCTGCTACCAATGTTATCTTTGATACAATTCATTTCTCTTTGCCTATTTTTCTACCTGTAAACAGGGATCCCATGCTTCTTTACAGTAAGTTTGTAAACCAAATGACATACTGCATTTGAATTCCAACAGGTGTATAGTTCAGAAAACTCTGGGGTGCCTAAGTAGCTCAGTGTCTGACTCTTAGTTTTGCTCAGGTCATGATTTGAGGGTTGTGAGATCGAACCCTGTGTCAGTCTCTTTGCTCAGCACAGAGTCTGCTTGAGATTCTTTCCCTTCCCCGCTTCGCCTCCCACTGCTCATTCTCCCTCTCTCTCAAATAATTAATAAAATCTTTTTTAAAAAAGAAAGCTTTGTAGGTCACAGTTTTTTACATGTATGTAAGTGTTCTTAACTAGATTACATCTTTTTGAGAGTAGGAGTTAAGGCTAGCATTCCCCTCTGACCTTTACCTTAACATACAGTAGGATTCAGTAAGGCTTGGTGAGTGGTTAACAGTAGGCCAGAAACCCTTTACAACAACAACCTTAAAAGAAATGAGAAAGAAAGAAAGAAAGAGAGAAAGACAAAGAAAGAAAAAAGAAAGAAAGAAAAGATAGAAAAAAGAAAAGAAACAAGATTTCTAATAAGAAACTTAAATCTTGTCTCATTTTCAACTTTTTTTTTCCTTTTTATTATCAACAATAATCATGGTGAACAAACTTAACATTTTACAATGTCTAAAGGGAGAGAAAAGGGGGAAATGAGATGGACAAGCTGCAGAGTACCATGTATGAAATAGAAATGTCTGAGTGGTAGTTGTTCTTCCAGCAAATTCTAAGATGTGGTTTTCTAGCTGTTTATATTTTGTGACTATAAAAAGGGATAAAGTTTCAGGTGAAAAATGAATAATGAAGTTATGGAAGATGCTTACAACATTATTTTCATTGTTAAAAAACAAACAAACAAAAAATCAGCCTAGGCTAAAATGTCTTGCTGATGTCCCTAAAATATTCCATCTTTGGACAGAACCATTAACTATTTTTAAAAAGCCAATAATCAATAAGTCTTAATTTGTTGCACTGACATTTATGCAGGTTTCATCTAGATGAAATTAATTAGAAAGAAAATGGTTTCTCAGCGATTGGCGAGAGGAAGGGAGTCTGTGGCAAGATAAGTTTGACCCTGTGTCGTAGAAACATTTTAATGAGGTTAAGCCTCAGCGTATTTGGATCTGGCTGCTCATTGGGTGTGCACTGACATTTCTAATGGGCTACTAGAAGCTTCTGAAATGGGCCAATGACTTTGAAGGCATTTTGTGGGTCACTGAAGTTCTAGGTAGATAAATTATAATAAGACTGAATAAAAATGTATATAGTTTGTGAAATGAATATCTGGGAGAAAAAATTGTGAAGAACAATCTCACCAAGAACACAGCACTCCTCTCTCCACATTTCTCAGCTGATGCTTTAGTTTCTGTACACCATTAATTGAAGTGAAGTCAGATCCTAATTTGTTGCACCAAAGGACACCGTTGCTGTATGAGGGATCCTCTGTCCAGCCTTACCTGTGCCATTCACTGGGGAAAACCAGGTTCTGAGAAGAGCCGGAAAGAGATATTCATCCCAGAGCCCTCAGGGGATAGCACTTGCTTTAATTGCTTTGAGAGCCCTTCGTATCAATGAGACTAATGAAATTAGACAAGGAAAATACTAACAAGACTTGATCAAATACATTGGATTTCCCCCTTTGCGTATAATTAGGTTAAGAGGTGTGATTTAGAGCAAACCCAAGGTTCTGGCTCATCATTAAACTAAGTCTCCAGGGTACACCATAAGTGCCTGGACACTGAGGTTTTTAGTTTTAGTGTTACATGTCACTTGGAAGACATGCTATAAGCAGCCTGTCAGGTCAGTTCTGCTCAGGCCCAGGGCCTGCAGAGGGGTGGTAGAGTCTGAACTTGGGGGGATATCTGATCTCAACCTGACTGCTCTCTTTTAAATGGTCTTTTCCAATGTGGGGCTCTTTTCTCCTCTTTATTTGACCCTGCATTCCCTCTTAGGGAAACTCAGAAGGACGCATTAGTCAGGCAAGGACTCTCCAGCAGTTGTAAGATGATAGCAGTCAAGTGAACACGGAGACAAGGAAACTAAAAAAAAAAAAAAAGCAGTCATGGATAAAATATGTTTATGAAAGTATCTGAGGTTTATGTGAAGCTTAGAAGAGGTTGTGGCATCAACAGGGTGTCCAGTGCCTTTGGGTTGCCTTTGTTTAGAATAATAACAATAATGAGCACAAACAACTATTTTGCAACCACTGTAAACCAAGAACTGTGCTAAGTGTTTTACATGCACTACTTCTTTAACACTCAGCAACCCCACAAGACACTTTACAGAAAAGGAACTAAGACACAGAGAATTTAAGGAGCTTACTGAAGGTCACACAGTTGGCCAATAGTTGAAGCCAGTCTGACTGCATTTTGCTCTCCAGTTACATCTGTTGTGAATCATCCAATTTGGCCTCACTGCTAGAGAACATCTTTCTGTGGTAGAGTATTAAAAGGATGGATAATGTCTACCTAGAGGGGATAGTAGATAAGACTGAGTAAGAAAATGATGAAGAAAGAGTCCATAAAATGAAGGGAATAACATTAATGGTGGTGACACATGACACTGTGGAGAAAAGAGAATTACTGCATTACTATACAAGTGTGTTCTTCACATAGAGGGTGAATCTGTGTTCCTCTAAATAAGAGCCCTCCAGAGGAACATGGCATGGGGTAACAGGAATCCCGATAATCCCCCAGGAAAGTGGAGTGTCTTGCAGGTGGGAGAAGGGAAACTGTGACATGTGTAACCAAATATAGTTCAATCAGAGGTGGGCTGCCATCTGGGATCATAAACTTAAAACATGGCAAAATAGACTGCAAGACTGAAAACACACATCTCCTCCAGTTCTGCTGCTTTGCATACCTTCATTCAAAAGTATTAAGTTAGCCTCCACTGTGATTCATGAACAAGGGATACAAAAGTAAATGAGATAGCAACTTTGCCTTCAAGAAACTCAAGGTTGAAAAGATGTAAAAGCAAAAAATTGCAGCAGAAGGAAACTTGTGATGGATGTTAAAACAGAGGTATAGAAATGTCAGAGTTTAGACCTTAAAGAGGTAGAGGTCAACCCTATGTGGGGTAGTGTTTAAAGTCTCAGAACATGTCATATTTATAAATGAAGAGAAGCATTACATAGAAGTAAGGAAGAGGGGAGGTTTGGGGAAGAGAAAAGGAGAAATGGAGTCCTCTAAATGATTTTCAGTTTTGGGTAGGAAGTCTTGTGAGTAGAGGAAAATTTTTCTTCTTCCCTGTTAGTTTGTTAAAGGAAAAGAAGGAAAAGAGGGCATGGTCAGTGAAGAAGAGATTATGGATGATATTGAAGAGAAGGATTTGTCTTCCCAGCCTACCTATGAACTGATGGAAAATGACCAAGGACACATTCCAAGGCTGTGTTTGATTAAAGACCCACAAGCTTGCTATAGAGCCTTACGGCCAGAGTAGGAGAGAGAAACATAAGCTTTGGAAGTTGGACATTTGGAAGGATGGTATGTATGATTTGTGAAGAAAAAGAATCATGGTTCACCTGAAGGAATATATGATGGGGAATTGGATGTGGGATTTTAACTCAGGTTTTGCAATGAATTAGTTATGTGGCCTTGGATAACTGACTTCCCCTCTCTGGATCTCGGTTTTACTTCACTCTCTGTAAATGAAGAGGTTGGACTGGATGGCCATTAAGTATCTTTGCTGTAACACATTCTAATTTTCTTTTATTCTAATTCTCTGGGAAATGGGTCAGGAATAACATAGCTTCCTAGGATGTGGGCAAGAGGTTATAGACAATTAAAAAAAAAAATAGCATAGCATGTAGTACCCACACTATGCCAAATACATTGTTCAATTAATTTACAAATGAATTCATGAACTGCCTCAACTGGTAATGAGACTCTCGCTCTTGAAAATATTTGAAAAGAGGCTGGACTACTCCTGAAGAAAAGAGTTGAGGAGGATATGTGATATTGAGAAGAAGTCTTCTCCTTTGTCTCTGGTGGCTTTCCTGGAGAGTTTTCCTCCCATATTTCAAGTTAAAACGTAATATGAACATTAGTTTTAGAATTTTTAAAAAGTTCTTCCATGTCTCTCCCTCTCGCTCTCCCTCTTTTTTTTTTTTAATTTTTTATTTTTTATAAACATATATTTTTATCCCCAGGGGTACAGGTCTGTGAATCACCAGGTTTACACACTTCACAGCACTCACCAAAGCACATACCCTCCCCAATGTCCATAATCCCACCCCCTTCTCCCTAACCCCCTCCCCCCAGCAACCCTCAGTTTGTTTTGTGAGATTAAGAGTCACTTATGGTTTGTCTCCCTCCCAATCCCATCTTGTTTCATTTATTCTTCTCCTACCCACTTAAGCCACCATGTTGCATCACCACTTCCTCATATCAGGGAGATCATATGATAGTTGTCTTTCTCTGCTTGACTTATTTCGCTAAGCAGGATACGCTCTAGTTCCATCCATGTTGTCGCAAATGGCAAGATTTCATTTCTCTTGATGGCTGCATAGTATTCCATTGTGTATATATACCACATCTTCTTGATCCATTTATCTGTTGATGGACATCTAGGTTCTTTCCATAGTTTGGCTATTGTAGACATTGCTGCTATAAACATTCGGGTGCATGTGCCCCTTTGGATCACTACATTTGTATCTTTAGGGTAAATACCCAATAGTGCAATTGCTGGGTCATAGGGCAGTTCTATTTTCAACATTTTGAGGAACCTCCATGCTGTTTTCCAGAGTGGTTGCACCAGCTTGCATTCCCACCAACAGTGTAGGAGGGTTCCCCTTTCTCCGCATCCTCGCCAGCATCTGTCATTTCCTGACTTGTTGATTTTAGCCATTCTGACTGGTGTGAGGTGATATCTCATTGTGGTTTTGATTTGTATTTCCCTGATGCCGAGTGATATGGAGCACTTTTTCATGTGTCTGTTGGCCATCTGGATGTCTTCTTTGCAGAAATGTCTGTTCATGTCCTCTGCCCATTTCTTGATTGGATTATTTATTCTTTGGGTGTTGAGTTTGCTAAGTTCTTTATAGATTCTGGACACTAGTCCTTTATCTGATATGTCGTTTGCAAATATCTTCTCCCATTCTGTCAGTTGTCTTTTGATTTTGTGAACTGTTTCCTTTGCTGTGCAAAAGCTTTTGATCTTGATGAAATCCCAATAGTTCAACATCCGCAAATCAGTCAATGTGATACAACACATCAATAAAAGAAAGAACAAGAACCATATGATACTCTCAATAGATGCTGAAAAAGCATTTGACAAAGTACAGCATCCCTTCCTGATCAAAACTCTTCAAAGTGTAGGGATAGAGGGCACATACCTCAATATCATCAAAGCCATCTATGAAAAACCCACCGCAAATATCATTCTCAATGGAGAAAAACTGAAAGCTTTTCCGCTAAGGTCAGGAACACGGCAGGGATGTCCATTATCACCACTGCTATTCAACACAGTACTAGAAGTTCTAGCCTCAGCAATCAGACAACAAAAGGAAATTAAAGGCATCCAAATCGGCAAAGAAGAAGTCAAATTATCACTCTTCGCAGATGATATGATACTCTATGTGGAAAACCCAAAAGACTCCACTCCAAAACTGCTAGAACTTGTACAGGAATTCAGTAAAAGTGTCAGGATATAAAATCAATGCACAGAAATCAGTTGCATTTCTCTACACCAACAGCAAGACAGAAGAAAGAGATATTAAGGAGTCAATCCCATTTACAATTGCATCCCAAACCATAAGATACCTAGGAATAAACCTAACCAAAGAGACACAGAATCTATACTCAGAAAACTATAAAGTACTCATGAAAGAAATTGAGGAAGACACAAAGAAATGGAAAAATGTTCTGTGCTCCTGGATTGGAAGAATAAATATTGTGAAAATGTCTATGCTACCTAAAGCAATCTACACATTTAATGCAATTCCTATCAAAGTACCATCCATCTTTTTCAAAGAAATGGAACAAATAATGCTAAAATTTATATGGAACCAGAAAAGACCTCGAATAGCCAAAGGGATATTGAAAAAGAAAGCCAACGTTGGTGGCATCACAATTCCGGATTTCAAGCTCTATTACAAAGCTGTCATCATCAAGACAGCATGGTACTGGCACAAAAACAGACACATAGATCAATGGAACAGAATAGAGAGCCCAGAAATAGACCCTCAAATCTATGGTCAACTAATCTTCGACAAAGCAGGAAAGAATGTCCAATGGAAAAAAGACAGCCTCTTCAATAATGGTGCTGGGAAAATTGGACAGCCACATGCAGAAAAATGAAATTGGACCATTTCCTTACACCACACACAAAAATAGACTCAAAATGGATGAAGGACCTCAATGTGCGAAAGGAATCCATCAAAATCCTTGAGGAGAACACGGGCAGCAACCTCTTTGACCTCTGCCGCAGCAACATCTTCCTAGGAACAACGCAAAAGGCAAGGGTCGCTCTCCCTCTTTCATTGAGTTATCTCTTTCACTGGTTTCTTAGTTGCAAACTTCTTAGGATTTCACATATCTTAAACCAGTGATACCAAGAGTGCCCCTCCCCCATGCTTTCTTGGATCCAGTTGGGTTTGAGTCATCCCAGGGAAAACCAGACAACAGACTGAGCCTAAGGAAGAGCTGTTTGTTCTAGAAAACTACTTCATGACACCCAACTGTCCTCTCTCAGCCAAGAGACATGAAGAGTCCCAAAAGCATTGAAGTGGTATGATGAAGTCACTTACACCCTCTTTCTTAAAAGGTTGCTTCTACCACATTTCTTATATCAACAAATTCTGCACTCTGAGTTGCCTTTAGTTTCAAAGGGTCATTTTGGAGTTTGTGCCTCTACAAAGTACATGGAAAGAATAGCTTCCATCCGCCTATGTAGGGCTGTTGCATTATTCCGCTGACTTTTTTTTTTTTTTCTCCCCCTGGGCTTGCCTGGGTAATGTTCTTCCCTTACAAATTTCATCTCACTGCACTGTGCATCGAAACGACGCAGTTATGGAGCGCACAGGGAAAAAAATTATAATGCCATTAAAAGTTATCATAAATTTCAGATCAGCATCACTTCTAATCCGATACACAATTTTACTGCCTCTATAAAGTAGGTGATTTGCAGTGGTCTGAGGCGTCTCCTGGAGCGTTTTACTTCTTTTTAAATTAAACACACCAACTTTGTGCTGAATTCAGAGTGTGGACATAAAAAAGGGGGTAAAAAGGAGAGGGAAGGGACATCAGATGGGAATTGCAATTGAATCTTTATATATGCCATCTTGGCACTGTGGTACTAAATATAGTGCCAGGTAAATAGATGTGCTGAAATATTCAGAATAAAAAACAAATGTTCCAATAGCAGAAGCAGTGAGCCCCGAGAATGTTTCCACAGTGGGTGTGCTTAAAATAATAAAATACTGTTGTTTAAAACTACTCAATCCTAGAAAACCCTATGTTGTAAAAAAATATATAGTGCTGGTCTATGTGTGAGGGGCTATGTATGTTGAACATATATATGTATATAAAAACTCCTAGGAAATTAAATAGAATATAAGGGGCTTGATTTTACTGGTTAGAAAGTTACACTGATTATTTCTTTGAGGTACATTAAGTATTTCTGGAAGCTTAGGACATCAGACATTGTCACTCTCTAAATGGCTATGGAGTGTTTTCAAATGTGATGTCTTTAGCAAAGACTGATCCATTAGCCCATCCATGTAGAGGTGTGTATACTTGTGTACAGAGAGAGAGGTGGTGCACACCCAAGTGCTAGTACAAAAAGGAAGTGCGTTCATGAGGTTTCTGGTTGAAAGGATTTGATTGAACTGTGACATTGTTTCTCCCCCACACCCAATGGCAGTTTGTCATTCTTAACTGCTGAAAAAAATGTTTTCTAAGTGTCTACTTTTTGCAATACTCTGAGTTAAATACCAAAGATACAAAGAAGAAAAACTTCATAGGTCCTACCCTCAAGAAGCTCACAGTCTAGGAGGGGGACTTTATGAGAAGTAAACTTGGTTATAGCTGAGTGTTTCAACGCTACGATAGATGTAAATGCTTACTGAGAGTGCCCAAAGAGGGGAAGACGTGTCTGTTATGATAAAATGGAATATGGAATCTTTTATCGCTTTCAAATTGGGTCTAAGTTTTCCAGTCCAAATATTTTTTAGCAATGTTAATTGGTTAGTTAACAAATAATATACTAAACAAATGTATGTTCAACTCAGCTACTGTATATTATTTATTTCCATTTCTCAAGCTTAACACAGTGACAGGAACAGTCAGAAATGAACTAAGCATACTTTGAATTAAAAGAAGCTGGTGATAAAAGATGAATAATAATACCCTTCATATAACACACTTTACATTTGAAGTGTATTCTTACTCAGGTTATGCCATTTAGTCCTCTACAATGAGGTAGGTATTATTGCTACTTTATAAATGAAGAAACAGAGATTCTGTGAGGAGCAGTGATTTCCCCTAGAGTTCTCCAGGATGAACTAAATCCAGATCATCTCATTGCAAGTTCTGCTCTGATTCTGTACCAACTGGATTGTGATGCACACTCACAGATGTTGGCATGGATAAGTCATGTGTTAGGTCCCTGGAAGGGCTGTGAAAAGATGTTGTGTTTAATGTCTGATTCCCAGTAAAACCAAAGGACCTGGACATAGTTGCCTATAAACTGTGATGACTAATAATTGCTGTTGTTATGGCCTGTGGATTCACTGTAACAGATCAGATAGACAGTTAAGTTTTGACCACAATGCAATGACTCAAGTCAGTTAACAGTCCATAACATTTATTGGACATGTAATATCTATCAGCATATTATAATCTCTTTCAGTCCTCACTAAAATCCTATAAGATAGGTACTATGATCATCATCCCTATGGAGAAACCCTATTTCATCCCTTGGAGAAACCAAGGCAGAAAGAGATTAAGAAATTTGTTTACATAGAAGAACATACTAGAGCCAGGATTCTAATCCAGACAGTCTAACTACAGAGTTTGTTGCCTGGAAATAACAGGACATCATTGTTCATCTAGCTTGTGTTGATTGGGCTGGGCATCCTCACTATTACTGGAGATAGTCTGCTATGCTAAGAGATAGTTGATGGAGGTAAAACATGACCTATCATAAGGAGTAGTCACTATTATGTGGAAATGAATGAATGAATGAAGTTGTTTCTAGATCTATCAGCAGAGAATAATGTATTGCTGCTCTCAAGAAGGATAATCATACACATTTCATAATATTTTAGATTTTGAAAACAAGCTATATATGTACAGCAGTGTTCACAGTTTGGAGCTCTTGATATAAAATACAATCTATTGTGAACTCTAAATATCTATTAACTACCTAATTAATACACTTAGTAAATTAATTATCAAACATTTTTAAAATGCCTACTAATGTACTAGATACTCTGATTAGTGTTTATCATAGGACTGTTCCTTAATTAAATCAAACCATCTTACCTGAAACATACAGATGTTTAGCATTTAAGTGAAAGTAAGTAATAAGAAATTGGTTGCTCTTCACTCCCATGAATATTGGGTGTATTTAGATTTTACCTGTAGCTAAAATTCTGTTTAAACACAAGCTGGAACTGGTTGAATTTGGGACAGATGTGAAATCTTTCACCTTGTGTAATTTGGGGGTACATCTTGAAGGGGATGAAGGTTTGACAGTAAAGTTTAGCTGGCTTCAGGGGAAGAAGAGCTGTTTCAGCTGTGGGACTGTCCTGTGTCTGGCATCTCCTCAGAGTCCTTGACAGATGCACATTACCATCTATCTGAGGGAGACTGGGATTCATGACACCCTGAAGTCAAGAGCTTAAATAAAAGTACAATTGGCAGTGATGAAATTAGGGCCAGGGAAAGAATATATCATAAATTAATCATTAAGTAGTGAATTTATTAATTAAACAATAATTCATTTCACTTTGTAATGGTTACTTTAAAATAGTTTTGGATAGTTTTCAGATACTTGGTGAGATGACCCAACTAGGCTTAGGGAATAGGAGTAGAATTTTTTAAAATGTCACTTTAGCAGCCAATTCAAATTAATGAAACCATTCAGTCAGCAACAGATGCTTCCTACTAGAGACCAGAAATTTTACTATGTAGGAAAATCTCTATAACAGACTGGATCATTTAGGAAGGTTATTTAGTTGCAAGTAACAAACAGTCTGACTTATAATGATTTTTTAAAAATGGGACTTAAAAATACATTTACATTTAATATAAACAGATGTTTAAGATGACCAGAGATGGGGAGCTGATAGATTTGGTTCAACATTTCAGTGAAAAAAAGACCTGGTGCTTATGTTTCAGTTTAGTTTTCCCAGGGTTGTAATATGGCTTCACCAAGTCAGAACCTAAGTTCCTTTCAAAGATGGGAAAAGGGGGCGCCTGGGTGGCTCAGTGGGTTAAGCCGCTGCCTTCGGCTCAGGTCATGATCTCAGGTCCTGGGATTGAGTCCCGCATCGGGCTCTCTGCTCACCGGGGAGCCTGCTTCCTCCTCTCTCTCTCTCTGCCTGCCTCTCTGCCTACTCGTTCTCTCTCTCTGTCAAATAAATAAATAAATAATAAAATCTAAAAAAAAAAAAGAAAAGAAAAAAAGATGGGAAAAGAAGGCGGTAGCCAACCACACTGTGTACTTTTATATAAAAGAGCAAAAATTTTCTGAGAAGTCCCAGCAGACTCAGCTTTATCTCATTGTCCAGAGTTGTGTCTCTTGGCTAGTCTTAGCTGCAAGAATGCTGGGAAATGAGCATTCACATGTTACAGCCTTTTGGAAATAGATGTTGAGTCATTTAACCTCTAGTGAGGCCTCAGAGATGCATACACACATCTGATTCCCAAAGAAGTTAATCTATATAATCAACACGTTGTCTCTAAAATATATTTCTTTTTTTAAAGATTTTGTTTATTTATTTGATAGACAGAGATTAAAATTAGTCAAAGAGACAAGCAGAGAGAGAGGAGGAAGCAGGTTCCCTGCTGAGCAGAGAGCCTGATGTGGGGCTCGATCCCAGGGCCCTGAGACCATGACCTGAGCCAAAGGCAGAGGCTTTAACCCACTGAGCCACCCAGGCGCCCCATCTCTAAAATATATTATGCAAAGTTTCAAACATATCCAAAAATAGAGACAATGATAGAGTAAATCTTCATGAACCCATCACTCATCTTCAATTAATATTAACTTATGGCCAGTACTGTTTCATATGTATCCCTAGCATAAAAAATATCTCTGGGTTATTTTAAAGTAAGTCCTAGACATTGTACCATTTTATCCCTAAGCATTTCCAGTATATATCTCCAATAGATAAGGACTATTTTAAAAGAAAACAACCATATTACCATTATCATCCCAAAATTAAGTTAACAAAACTATTTAATATTATGTATTATATTTACTATGTATTTGTCACAGCAGGTGTGACAAATTGACCAGGAACGTGAGGGTAAGAGGATGAAGAAAAGAACTTGAGAAGCAGAGAGATAGGGGCAGGAGGAGTACCGAGGAGGATGTCCAACAGTGCTAAGTTTATTCAAAGCATTAAGGCCATATATATAGTGAAAATAGGAGAAGCAATGCATCTGTGTCTAGTTAAACAACCACGAGTTCCCATAATAAGTTTCGCATTTAACTACAAGCAGACCTCGTGACGCCAAATGGCTGATGCTAGTACAATTGTTCTGTATTGATACAGCAAACCTAAAAGTAATTTATGGGCTGTACTAGGGCAGCAAGGACCAGCAACAAACTTATGACCCCAACTGAATTGTTCTCATTTGTTTAGCAAGCGTGTGGGAAGTCATGTAGGTGAGCGCACAACACATAGCACAGACCCTTTCTCAGTGCTACTCAACTTTTCCCATCCTAAACCTTTTGTTAGGTTATTCGGACTTTAAAGGAGGCACAAGTCAGGGCCTGGTTTGGTCCTCGTCTCAAGCCTTATTGCGGCCTCCCAGACGTATTATATATAAAATTATATATTTGATAATATATATTTAGTATTCACATTTTCCCAACCATCTCATTTTTCATAACTTGTTTGAATCAATATATGTTTCCTTTTCTCTATTATTATTTTCATGACTTTAGAAAATTTTAAATTTGTATATTTAATAGTAGTGATCTTTTTCTCATTATAGACAAATGCTTATGCATTCAGGTATTTTGAAGTACTTACAAAAGTCACGATTTATCATGGCAGCCTAAGGTTTGAGTACTTGTGCACAAAGAGTCATACTCTATAGGGTCTACTAGATTTTGAGTATTGCTTCCTAAAGTCTAGTTTGAGAGTTAGAGATTGGAAAGTAGGCATATTCCCTTGGAGCAACTTTGTACATTAAGATATCTTAGACTATAAACTGTACATAAACTTCCAAGTTCAGAGATAACTTGAAGTATGTGTTGAAGGTGGTAGCACAGATGTAATGCTCTTCCTAAATCCTACTCAGGCTGGTCAGTTTGTTTTTTCAAAATCAAGAGTTAGGGAAGGCCTTTCTAAATTACTTGAAGTTTCGAAGTCATAAATGAAGAAACTGATAAATTTGAGTACATAAAAACAAAATATTTGTACATGAATAGAAGAAAGAAAACCTCAAAACAGACTAATTTAAAGACAAATGGCAAATTAGGGGAGAAATGTGCCACTCATATACCAGACAAAGGGCAGTCATCGGGCAAGAGATGTCAGTACTTGAACAGGGGTTGTGCAGTGGGGACAGAAAGAAGTGAATTGATTGGGGTATATTGTGGAAGTGGTGCCAACAAGACTTGCTATTGGTTTGGAATTAAGACGTGAGGGAGAGAACAAATAAGAAATGAGTTAGGAAAATCCTTGGAAAATGAGCAATTCTCTGAATAAGAGAAACAAAGATGTAAGAATTAGTAGGTTAACTGTTCCCCTATGAATGCCAGGCACATAAAACTTTACTGAGTATACTGAAATAACCGTAGGTGATGTCCTTGCCATCCCAGGTCATGGAGGAATAATTTTAATCAATAGGTGAAGTCAGATATTTGTTGTGTAGGAAACAATTGAGCGCTGTAGTGTTCTGACTCTGCCCTTTATTACCTATGTGATTCTAGGCTAACTTGCCAACTCAGCCTCTCTGAGCCTCTATTTCCTCATGGGTAGAATCAGCCTAGCAATACCCTAATAATGAATTTGTCTCAGAGTATAGGTATAGACTTCTGTTATGGGCCTAACTATGTAACATTTATCTGGTGATTTGTTTCAACTAACAATTTTGTAAAAACAAAACAAAACAAAACAAAAAACCTCACTATTTTTTTTAACTTTTTTTTTAATAAACATGTATTTTTATCCCCAGGGGTACAGGTCTGTGAATCGCCAGGTTTACACACTTCACAGCACTCACCAAAGCACATACCCTCCCCAATGTCCATAACCCCAACCCCCTTCTCCCAACCCCACTCCCCCCAGCAACCCTCAGTTTGTTTTGTAAGATTAAGAGTCACTTATGCTTTGTCTCCCTCCCAATCCCATCTTGTTTCATTGATTCTTCTCCTATCCACTTAAGCCTCCATGTTGCATCACCACTTCCTCATATCAGGGAGATCATATGATAGTTGTCTTTCTCTGCTTGACTTATTTCGCTAAGCATGATATGCTCTAGTTCCATCCATGTTGTTGCAAATGGCAAGATTTCATTTCTTTTGATGGCTGCATAGTATTCCATTGTGTATATATATACCACATTCCGGACTTCAAGCTCTATTACAAAGCTGTCATCATCAAGACAGCATGGTACTGGCACAAAAACAGACACATAGATCAATGGAACAGAATAGAGAGCCCAGAAATAGACCCTCAACTCTATGGTCAACTAATCTTTGACAAAGCAGGAAAGAATGTCCAATGGAAAAAAGACAGCCTCTTCAATAAATGGTGTTGGGAAAATTGGACAGCCACATGCAGAAAAATGAAATTGGACCATTTCCTTACACCACACACGAAAATAGACTCAAAATGGATGAAGGACCTTAATGTGCGAAAGGAATCCATCAAAATCCTTGAGGAGAACACAGGCAGCAACCTCTTCAACCTCAGCCGCAGCAACATCTTCCTAGGAACATCGCCAAAGGCAAGGGAAGCAAGGGCAAAAATGAACTATTGGGATTTCATCAAGATCAAAACCTCACTATTTATAGAATTAAGATGGCCTGCCTAAAAATTACTAAGAATTTATTTTCTTTATCTTTCAAGAAAGCAGGACTCCTTTGAGTAGCCATTTATCAGGGATCTTGCATGATGATACAACTTCCATCTTGAATGCCAGTTTTGATCTTGCATGATGATATACTTACTCCCATCTTTAATGTTAATTTTGTTGTGTTTTGTTAACTGGGAAAGACTAAATTTCCCTCAGTGGGAAATATCAGATCTCTGTCTATTTACAAATAGATTTATTAAAGTTTCACCTATATACAGTATTTAAAGTTTACTGCACATATTTAAAGTTTATAATTTGATAAGTTAGACATATGCATACACTCATGAAACCATCACCACAACTAAAATAATGGATCTATTCATTGCCCCCATAAGTTTCTTTCTGCCTCCTTGTAATTCTTCCATTTCACTTCTCTCCATATCTTCACCCCCATCTCAACAACAGTAAACTGTTGATCTTCTTTCCCCTATATATTAGTTATATTATTTAGAATGTTATGTAAATGTAATCATATAGTATTTACTCTTTTATTGCCTTGCTTCTTTCTCTTAGTATGATTATTTTGAGATCCAATCATGTTGTTGCATGTATTACTAGTGCATTCCATTTTATTACTGAGTAGTATTTCATTGTATGGATATATCAGAAAGTATTTATCTGTTCATCTGCCAGTGGACACTTAGGTTGTTTCTAGTTTTTAGTTATTAACAATAAAGCTACTATGAACACTTACATACAAATGTGTGAATGGAATATGTTCTTTATTTCTTTGTGTAGATCCATATTTCCATTTGGTATTATTTTTCCCCAGTGTGAAGTATCTTTCCTAACTTTTTCTTTCCTGTATTTTAGGTCTGTTGGTGATCAGTTCTTTCAAGTTTTTCTTAAAACATCAATTTCTCTCCCCTTTTCCCTTTCAAATCCGCTTTTTTGTTTGTTTGTTTTTGTAAGATATTTTTGTTGGGTAGAGAATTCTAGATTAATTTTTTTCTTCAGTACTTTTACAGATTGATCTGTCTTCTTGCTTGTATTGCTTCTGATAAGAAATCTGTCTTCCTAATCCATGGGTTTCTTTTGTTCCTGTTCTATAGAGGGCCAATCTTCTTGTATCCAATTAAAAGCTTAGTGATTTTGTTAATTTTTGCTATTCTAACTGGTGTAAGGTGGTATCTCATTGTGATTTTGATTTGTATTTCCCTGATGGCTAGTGTAACAGAAGGGGATTGGGGGGGAGGGATGGTGGTAACCAGATGATGAGTATTAAGAAGGGCACGTGTTGTGATGAGCACTGGGTGTTACAGGCAACTAATGAATCATTGAACACTACATCAAAAACTTATGATGTACTATATGCTGGCTAACTGAACATAGTTTAAAAAAAAGGGAAAAAAGGAAGCTTAGTGGTCAAGCTTAGTGATCATTTTTTCTGTCATCTCCATTCTGCTATTGATTCTACCTATTGTGTTTTAAATTTTACTTATATTATTTTTAAATCCTAAAATTTCCATTTTTTTTCTTTCTAAGGTCTTATGTTTCTTGCTGGTACTTTTTATTTTTCCATTTGTTTTTGTCCACATTATTTTTTTGAGCATTTAAAAAATTAGTCACCTTAAAGGCTTTGTCAGATAATTCTAACATCTGTGTCATTTTGGTGGTGATATCTTTGTCTTTCCTTATGTGAGCTGATACTTTCCTTGTTTATCACCTGCTGAGTAGTTTTGCATTGTATCCTGGGTATTTTGATTACTGTGAGACTTAGTCTTGTTAAAGACTGTGAAGAATGTTGATATTTTTGTTTTAGAAGGAAATTGACCTGGTTGGATTCAGTCTGCTGTTTCAATCTGTTTTTTTGCAAGCCGTGTTTCAAATTCCTGTTAAATTTTCAGAGCTTTAGCAGCACTCTTTGGATTTGGCCCATGTGTAGGCCACCTAATGGCCAATCTGAAAGCTGAATGATGGTTTATTTGTTTTCAAATTATTGGTATGGTATTTAGGATTAGACCCAAGCATGATCAGGGCTGAGATGAGGAGTTTGTAAATAATTTTATGGGCTTGCATTCCCAAGCTCCTCCTTCTTTGTCATCTTCCAAATACATTTTGTTTTCTGGAGCTCCTCTTTTCAGTCTTCTATCCAGAAATCTAGGGACATAAGTTACTCTGTCTGCTTCCTCTGCTACTACTCCTATGTCCAAAATTGAGTAGCAAGGACAGGACAGAGAATGAGCACCAGTGAGAGTGTGAGAGGAAGCAAGCAGATCCATTGGTAGAAAACACTTAAACTCATCTCAGAATTTTGGCTCCTTAGGATTTCTCTTGCTGCTTCTACTGTGGGATTATTTGGAGGCTGGTGTGCTCAAGAATGGAGCAAAGAAAAAACAAAACAAAACTGGGATTTCTATACTCCCTCTGAGCATCAGGAGTTCCTTTTCCTTCTCATCGAGCCAGAATTCCTAAAGCTACTCCTGTACCAAGGTGCCAACTTTTGAATTTGGGGTTGCATTGAGATAAAGCTGGGGAATACTGATGGGAAAAAAAGGGTAATCTTACCACTGTGTCACTGATACTTTGAATTCTCTCCTGCTTGCTACTATTTAATTTTCAATCTTCAGACAGCTTTATCATGTGTTCTGTCCAGGTTTTAAAGCTGCATTCATTGGAAGAGCAAGATAGTGTGTGCCTACTTCGCCTGATCCTGAACTAGAAACTTCAGCCCTATTTTTATATGATCTGGTCCTATAATTTCTAAAAGGCTTTTAATTCTAATATTGTTTATCCCCTTTCTGGCTTCAAAGTAGTAGTTATTTTCTCCTCTTTGTTGTTTTCTGTTTCCTCTACATTGTAAGAGAGCTTCCTAAGTTTTTCTCCTACATGAAAGTTTTCATATTTTCAAAGTAGTTCTACTTTTTATTGTGTCAAAGAAGATTTTAGTGTGTTAATTAATTTTTGGTCTCTTTTCAATAATTTCTCACCCCACCTATCTCCCTTTTGATCTCTTCTGGATTCACGTGTACCTCATGGGTTTCTGTTCCTGTTCTGTAGAGGGCCAATCTTCTTGTATCCAATTAAAAATGCAGAAGAATTTTCTAGGAATGTATCCTAGGTCCTACAGGAAATCATTTTTATAGTCTTCTCTTACTTTGGATCTGCAGGATTTTTTTTTTTTTTTTTTTAGTTTCTTCCTTTAATAAGGGAAGAGCATTTCAAATCTAATGTTGTGGACAATACATAAATTCCAAAAAGCCGGGGTGCCTGGGTGGCTCAGTGGCTTAAAGACTCTGCCTTTGGCTCGGATCATGATCTCAGGTCCTGGGATCGAGCCCCACATCGAGCCCTGCATCGGGCTCTCTGCTCAGCAGGGAGCCTGCTTCCTCCTCTCTCTCTATCTGCCTGCCTCTCCGCCTACTTGTGATCTCTATCTGTCAAATAAATAAATAAAATCTTAAAAAAAAATTCCAAAAAGCCTTTGTATTCACTCTTTAGTCAAATTCTCTTCTTAAATCTGTACTAGAGGAGAAGTTGATGTATTTATCTTCCGTAAAGTTCCTACTGCCCAATGGGTTGTATCCAGGACTTGTCAGATTTAGCAAATAAAAATATAGCACACCCAGTTAAATTTGAACTTTAAAAAATAGGACATACTTCTATTAAAAATCATTCATTTTTTATCTGAAATTCAAATTAAGCTGAATGACCTGTATATTATTTGGCAACCATAATCCAGAGTGATTGGGCCAGAATGAAATAGAATCATCTCCTATTCATTCTATTTACCTCCACAACAAAAGAGAGAGAGTTATGAAGAATAATGAGAGTTTATGAGAAGCCACAATCTTTAGGTTGTTCCTTTCTGCTGCTTCTCTATAAGAGAGAAAAATCTCAATTATATCACTTCTGAGCAGCCACAGGTGGTCTAATTTATGCTAACAAAGAAATAAGTGTTAGGCTTCATTCACATTGACGGTGCTTACATTTTTATGACCTTGATATCATTCTTAAAAGATCCTATTTAAAATTGTATATTAGGCACAGATCAGAGCCCACGTTTTGGAAGAATTGTTAGAAGTCATGGTCTCCGGTATCTAGACTAGACACCATACCTAGAGGGAACAGTGTAAAGATGAAGAAATAAGTGGTTTTTTGGTAAATACAAGTATGCTTTTGAAAGTTCATATTATGCCACTTAGCTTTTATGAAAGACCTTCATTAGTGCCTGTTTTCACCAACCTGAGAGAAATCCAAAGATTTTTGTGTTTATGGAAAAAAAGATAAAAAAACAAAAATGGTATTCAGTATTTGTTTTGCAGTGAACCATTACAGAGGCAGCACATACTCTGTGTACCTAGAGTGGCACCCCTAAACTCTTTTCCCAGAAACTACGCTCAGCATCAGCACCAAGCTACCATAGCTTTGAGTTGTGTCTGTTCACCTGCGTGCTTTATTTCCATCTATTTTGTGCATGTGTTAGCAAGATGTGTCCTAAGGTATCAGAAGAGCCTAAGAGAGGTTATTTTGTGGGTCTGGGAAAATTAATGGTAATCCCTTCTTCACTTTATACTGTTTCAATTTGTGAAAGATTTCATAGGAACACTCCACTTTCGGATAGGGGGGTAAATCTGTTATAGAGATAGCAAGGAGATAGATAGAAGTTTTGGATAGTTTGTTTCTTCAATAAACTTTCCAAGCAGTTTGGGGGGGGGTGGGTAGTTTGGACAAGCTTAGCACAAATGAAACAATTAACAAACTAAGATGCAAATTATTATATGCTCCTGAGCTGTAAGTACAGGCTAGGAAAGCTACATAAAGAACAGTTGTACTTGGGAGTCAGGACACAGGGTTTGGCTGGCTTATTTAGGTTTGGGAAAGTCTGAGTTGAACTTTAAAGAATGGAAGATATGACATGCTTGAGCTGGCATTTAAGGCTTTTTCAGCACTTCTGACAAACAAAGGGTTAATATCCTTAATCTATAAGGAACGCCCACCAATCAATAAGAAAGAGATAAGCCCAGCAATTGAAAAATGGGCACAGAACATGAATAAATGACAAAAGAAGAAATACAAGAGGATAATAAATGTATGAAAAATGTCTAACCTCATCAGTATTCAGTGATAAGCAAATAAACACAAGATACAATTTTTTGCCTACTCAATTGGGAAATACTTTTAAAGTGGTTTAGAGGGGAATACCCAGTATTGGTGAGAATGCAGAAATGGACATTCTTACACGCCGCTTTTGGGAGGGAAAAATTGATTCTATATTTCTGAAGATATATTTAGAAATACATATCAAGAACTTTAAAATGGCTTCAAGCTTTTGATAAGGTAAGGAATTTCGATAAATTCCTTCATATCTCCAGGAATTTGTCATTAGGAAATAGTTATAGAGGCACACAAGGATCTGTATATAATATGAGTGATAATCATCATAAATGATATTATAATTGATAAAATCATTTGCTAATCTGTATTCAAGGATATCTGTTGAGGTATATTTTACAATACAACAACAACAAAAAGGGAAGTACCTACATGTTCTATAGAGCAGAGATGGAATGGGGCATATAGTGGATGAATGCTAGAGAACCATTAGAAGTTACACTGTCAGAGAAATTTAATCACACAGGAAAATGCTAAAGGTTCATTGTAAAGATAGAAATGTGGGTAAAAACATTAAATGCAGTATACCTATTATAAATCTAGTTCTGTGAATGAAATAGATAATTATATAGAAACATACCTGAAGGAAATGTACTGGAAGGAAATACACTATAGGATGTTAACCTTGAATGATTTAAATTTTCATATATATCTGTATATATATATAAATACTTATTAATATATATTAATTTTCCATTCTTTTTTCAAAGAAAAGCATTACAAATCAGAAAGAAAAGCATACATGCTATTTGAAAAAGGTACATATACTTTTAAACATTATTTCAGTGAGAAAAAACAAGTAAAATAATTACTTGTGTTGGTAAAATAACTTTAAATTAATATTCGATTTTTTAACTGCTTGCTAAGGTATTGTGTATCCATGGTTCAAAAGGATTTCTTTTCTTCGAAATTTTGAGGCTGCTGATTAGAACCAGCCAAAATATTGCTTAGTACAGCACGTAAATTCTGTGCATTCATACTCAACCTCCAAGTTCAGGTAGAACCCCATCGTTGTGAAGGTACTATTCAAGTTATTTTCTCTTCTAAGCTGTCCTTGGCTTAGTCTACTCCATGTGGCTCTGAACACTTTGTGTCAAGGACCTTGAGCGATTCATCCTCGAATTCAGTGGCCTCCATCTGGGGCTGACAGATAACAGGTGCCCCAGCAATGCCGGTTGGATGATGAGTGAATGAAGAAGTGAATATGGAGAAGTGGCTCTCATTAGGTAGTGTCTCAGCAAGTAGAAATGTAATATCCTTAAAGGAAAGGTGGTGACTACACTGAGTTAATAGTGTTCTTAAAGCAGGACATTGGAATCATCCAGATTTGGGGTTAAATACAGGCTTTATTCCTTCGATGCTGTGTGGTGTTGGTCATGTCACTTAACTCATCTGAGCTTAAGTTTCTTGATCTGCAAGATGTAAAACAAACACTGTCTATCTTCCTTCCTGAAGATGAAAAAACCCAAAGAGTACATACGGGGCCTTTATACAGTTCCCGGCACGTAATTCCTATTCAATTAATGGAAGCCGATAGTGATAATCATCATAAATGATATTATAATTGATAAAATAATTTGCTAAGTAAAATCCTCAATCAACTGGCTTAATGGGTTTCCTCCTTAAAGTGATTTGTTTCCTTTTTTTCCCCACTTGTATTGATTTAGGTATGTATCCAACTCAAGGGGACATCAAAGAGAATGACCTCTCAGGACCCCTTCCTCTACTTCGTTCCTTCAGGAAATTCCTTATTTCTAAGTTGTTGAGCCTAAGATCTGACTTAAGTGATTGATCCGAAATGTTGACCTCACACTGCTTTACACTGGCTTTCCTTTCAAAGTAGCTCAAAGTCATGAATGAAGCCCACCCTTTGCCCCCTGCTCCTTCCTCTTTGTTTTCAACACCAGATACTGCTGGGCTGTCTCATCCTCCATTTGTCTTTGTGTTTGGCACGTTTGGGGAAACTGGCAGATCCTCAATCCCCTGGCTGGGAGGTGAAGACTTCCCCCAGCTATTTTTAAGGTTGAGAATTGGAGAAATTGACCCTTATTTTGGTCTCCTGTGGACTTAGTCTCAGAGAAATGGAGTTCTGGGGGTGTGAGACTGGGTGTGTGTTGGGGGGGGGTGTGGAACACTGCAGTCTTTCTCTGAGATACTTCTTTTCTTTGTTTGAATTTCAAGGTTACTAAAGTCAGGATTCAAGGATAACTATGAAAGATCAGCTGGTAAATGTGTTCACAAGTGAAAGAAAAAGAAAGCCAAATGAATGTTAAAACCTTTTTTGAAGCAGAACAGAAACAGAGCTTTTGATCCTTTATCACGGAACAACAAAACATTCGCATGATCTCCACGTGTCTGAGCTTTCCCGTGTCCCTCTGTGTGCACATGTATGTCCATATGCCCACACACAGACACACATGGGCAAATTCACACACACTTTTCTCTAAACCCTGTATCAACCCCCCCACCCGCCCCACGCACACATGGATTTCATTCTTTTTGTTTCTTTCTTTTCTTTTTTCTTCTTCTCTCTATTTTTTGATATTTCAAAGCTGGCAGTTCAGGAAATGGCTGGAACTGCCACATCTCTGTTCTTGCTAAAGAAATCAATGCTAATCCTATTACTGGCAGTTATCACCTATCCCAGAACTCACAGCTAAAAGAAAAAAAAAATACACTGAGATGTCAAAGTAAGAAAAAAAAAAGGCCTGAAGAGGAGGGGGGCGCCCTTCATTCACTTTCAAATAGTGATTGTTTTCTCTGTCTTCTTTTTGATCATCTTTTTTTCTCATGTTAGCAGAGAAACCAAACTACAAAACACCTGTCTTCACACAACATTACGGGTCTGATTTAAAACCACATGAGTCCGAGTATGGGGTCTAATTTAGACTTATCTTTCTCCAGTGTGCCTTGACAAAGCCCTGATAAAGAATATTTATTATGGCTCCCAGTTTTGTTAATAACAATAATAATGACACATAGCATTTAGTGGTCACTGCAGACACTGTGCTAGGTGCTCTGTGCAAATCTTCTTAGGAAATACAATAAGCCTCTGATGCAGGTGCGATAAGCATCCCATTTTAGAGATTTAGAGATTAAAGCGTGAGTTTTCCTGATTTGAGCTGAGCGACCTAGGGAGGAAGAGGCAGAAGCTTGTTTTGCATCTGATTGGCTGTCCTGTAGTATGCCAGCTCTCCCCACTGTCTTCCTCCACTTCTAGCCTTCCTCATCAAGGCAGCCTGTGAAGAGACAGGGAAACATTTAGAATTGGGAATTTGCCGATTCTGAGCTTTCGGGAAGTTTTTCCGAAAGTCAAACAAATATGATACGGTTGGATTGCTCTCTCCTTACAATGATAACCATTCTTACATATGTGTCTCTCATTTCCCCCTCTGATCGAGTTACATATAATCAGATATACACAGCTATCAGTGCTTGGGAATCTTTACAAAAGAACAGAAGGGAACTAATTCAACTGGATTAATTGGCATCAGCATCCTTAAATTGACAACCTACACATGCTACTAGTCTGAGGATTACACTTTGAGAAGCAAACCTTAGTGTGCAGTATGCATATCATCTGGGAGCTTGTTAAAAATGTAGAATTCTGGGGTGCCTGGGTGGCTCAGATGGTTGGGCCTCTGCCTTCAGCTCAGGTCAGGATCTCCAGGCACTGCGATAGAGCCACACATCAGGCTCCTGGCTGGCTCCTTTCCCTCTGCCTTTCCCCCTGCTTGTGTGCATCTCTTCTCAAATGAATAAATAAAACCTTTTAAAAAAGGTAGAATTCCAGACTCCACCCCAGAGTTACTAAATCAAAACCTGCATGTTCACAAACCCCTAGGTGATTACCAATTATATTCACGTTGGTCTACACTGGTCTACAATACCTCTGTCCTTCTGAAGAAAACCTCCCTAATGTTCTGACCCTATCCTTTCGTCTGTGAGTCCTGCACCTAGCACAATGCTTGGCCCACAATGGGAGCTCACAAATGTCCAATGAATGAATGACCAAATGAACCACCTGTTTAGCCAATTGATAGGGAAGGACAACTCATGTGAGCTATTCACATTCAAACAACTGTGACAGAGTTGGTCCAAGAGTGACTAAAGGCATGCATACTTCATTCTATCACCAGGCATACTTGCAGGCTCTACTGGTTCTAAACCAGTGTCCCTGAGATATTCGCTGCTTCAACAGTCCATTAGTCAATCCATTGTTGTGTACTGAGTTGCAAGGAACTGTACCAGAGCATGTGACCATAAGAGAAAGCAGGAATACCTCATGACAATAGGAAAAAATGACATTTACTTCTCTAGCATTGCAGATGGTAAATAACTTGTTTTCTGGGTTGTTAAATGTCTTGTGCCAATGGGAAGGATTGTTCTGGGCTGAATTTCTGTTCCCCATGGGCTATTTTCCCTTAAGATAAGAATGAATAATCATAAAATAGTCATAATTTTGTGTGAATAATTATAATAAAATATTCATAGTATTCATTCATAATTATGATAGAAATTTCTAGGAAATTTATTGAAGGTTTTATATGAATTATCCAATTCAATCCTAAAGCACCCTATTGCTGTTTTGCATATGTAGATACTGAAGCCTAGGGAAGGAGTAAATGGCAGAATCAGAATCTGAACACAACTTTTTCTTTTTGCTCCTAACCACTGCTTAATTCTGATGTAGTCAGTTAGTAATATATTTCATATTATCCTTTGTTTCTCCTATACCAGGAATAAAATATTAACGTATAATAGGGACAAATATGATCACTGTTTTAGTTCTTGCGATCTCTCCTGTTGCTTTTTTTTTTTTTTCTGAGAAGAATTTTCTTCTTTGTTGTACAACATCCAGGTAAAAAAATAAAGCAGGAAAAACTTTTCAATGAAGGAAACCGGAGAAGCTAGAGAAAATGTATAATAAGCTGAAAGAAATGGTAATTAGAGAGGGAGAGAGACGAGAAAGAGAAGTGGGGGGATCAGAGAGACTGGGCACATGATAGTAGTCAGCATGTTTGAGGGTTGGGTGTTGAAGGGAAGCAGAAATATTTGAGGACAGGCTGTGTTCTACATGGCGGACACTGAAGGGGCAGTCCTGGAGAGAGAAGTTTCAAGATTTTCTACTTTAAATATATTGTACATTTTCCTTTGACACATAGTTTTTTGAGATACCTAATAAAATTTCAAATAGTTTATATAGTACAAATAATGAACCACATGGGACTATGGGATTTATTTGTTATATTCCTAGTTATTTATTATGAATTTATGATCCCTGATTTAGGCTGTCTAATATTTAATAGCATATACTATAGGTAAGCCTCTGTGGGCTCTGCTGGGTTTTCCTCTTTTACATTTTGTGCTCTACAATTGCTTTAAAGCTAATATTTTAAATCTAATTTATTTTATATTAGAAAATGGTCTCAAGAGTTTAAGTGCTGGAAAACAAAACAAAACAAAATGCCCTGTGGGACTTTGAACTTCAGCTTCTTCCGCCCAGCTGTACTGATTTTAGTTGTCCAGAACCTCACTGGTAGAATGGGAGTCCGGGGCAGGGGAAAATGAGCCGGAGCCCACGAGGCCAATCATTATCATATTTCCTCACACAATCTGGAATTGCTGCCTTGCTCAGTTCTCTTAATTTTAAAAACCAAATAAGAAAGAATTTATCATACCAGTGTTAAATGCATATGATTGCCTCCATGGGGAAGATCTAATTCTCAGGACAGAGAGGTAGGAAATGCTGTTAAGTGTGACAAGCCCAAAGGCCATGCTATCACTGTGATGCATTTGATTTAATCCTGGATGTTGGGGGACTTAGGAAGATCAGCCTCAGCTCATGGCCCAAGTTCTCCAAACAGCTTATGAAATGCTAATACAGTTAGCAACCTTGGATGATCTCATCTCAGTCAAGAAGGCAGAGAAGACCCAGGCTGCTATATCTTCATCAGGCCAATGGTAGTACCAGCTGGAATTTACATAGTTTCAAAATTGCTAACCTGGATCATGTATTCAACCACCACACCAAAAACAAAACAAAACAAAACAAAAACAAACCCATTTCTTGAAAGTAGATACTACTGGGTTCCTCCTCCTCATCTCTTACTTTCACTATCAAGACAACGTCTAAACTAGCTTCCTGTCTCTGGTCTGGTACTGCCCCATCTTTCCACCTCAGACATACTAATAAGCTAATTTCAAAGTGAAACAATAACAAAAAATCCTACATGTTATTCCTTTGCTGAACCTTCTATGACAAACTATTGCCTCCAGGATAAAAGCCAGAATTCTTCGGCATTAATGGGCCTCTATACCCCAACTTCAACTTCTCTTCAACAACAAACTGTTGCTGTACTTTCCTGTAGGTAAGGACTAGTCTTATAAATGCTAAAGGGGGTGACCTTTTGTCAGGCAGGCTTTAGATGGAGAACTCTGACGGACTGAGTAGAAGATAAGTTGGTGGGGGCAAAGTAGCGGCAGGGAGAGTAGTTAGGAGAAACTAGTAAAATACCATAGTTGAGAGAGACCCAGGACTCCCTTTTCTATAGTTGGATAACATACAGAAAACTGTGGCTTCTGAAATCTGGGAGATTTGTATACTTTTCTTGGTTAGACACCATGGGCACTAAGGCAGGCATGCCTTCAGCCTAGTTTTGCAAAGCCAAGTCTGAATCAGCTTTGTACAAGGGTTAGCCCCCTGTCAACACTGTAACAACCCCTACAATATGGTAGAAGGTGGAGTACAATTACAAGGAATGACAGGAGAAATTGGTTCCCTAGTGCGACCTTCATCATTATACTTGAAAGAGCCCTCCTATCTTTTCCTTGGCATATTATGATACTTCACCCACAGACTTTACTAAACACCCTGATTCCAGGGGCAAAATTTGTTTCCTCTACCTTATCAATAGGCCAGGTGAATGACAAAATTACATAATCTCCTGCATCAATCATGGAAATGAGGAGGCAAAGTATTTTAAGGCAAAAGATATTTGAAGTTATAACCAGGTGGCTCTGTTTAATAGATAATGAAATTGATAAGGACTGAGGTCATTTGGGAAATCAGGAGGAAAGAAATAGTAACCATAACAACTTGACCCATACTTGGACTGCTTAGCATCCTTAATTCCAGTCAGTTTCCAGTTTGATCACCTGGATCAATGCCATTGCCCATTATGTGAAATTCAGAAGAAGAAGGTGTTAGAAGAGGAGAGGTTGTTGGTTTCTAAACCAGTTGAACGGAAGTGCCTCTAGGCCAGTGGTTCTACCAGGTTGTCTTCAGACCAGGAGAATCAGCATCACCTGGGAATGTAGTAAAAATTCAAATTCTCAGACCCACCCCAAATCTACTTGATGATAACTCTGGAGTGGGGCCTAGCAATCAAGGTTTTAACACCCCTCCAGGTAATTCTGGTAAATGCTACAAATTGAGAACTGCTGTTCTAGGACAACCACGCAGAACTGAATGTCAGGTAGTGGGTGAGTGAGTGTGGAATGGGAGAGGACAGGAATGGATGTTGCACTTGACAAGGAGTCTGGACCCTCACTGAGGAGGAGAGTGCAGAATGAAAAGGGAGGGCTGAACAGTGGAAGAGGAGCTACTATTTCCAGCTCTATAGGATTCGATACTGCTTTTTATTTGTATTCTACAGAAGGCATATATGATTTTTAAAGCAGAATGTCCCTTTAATGAAAATGTTCAAGGCAGCAAAGGAAAAAGAATGTATTAAGGTGAAATCCGGAGGCAGAGGCAGAGTCAATACAAAAAATCATTTTTTTGGATGGGCTCAACTAAAGCATGTTGAGGCAGAAACCTACATTATTTAAAATTTACAACAATCCTGTGAAACACTTCTCCGTGATGAAATGGAGGCCTTGAGAGGGTAGACTTGCCCTTTATCTAGGATCACATACAGGTAAAGCCAGGATTTCCCCAAGCCTTTGCTCCTTATATAAAGCAAAGCTGTCAATTAGGCCTTGTTCAGCTGTTGGACCCTGAGGTACCTAGATTGGCTCAGTTAGCCCCCTAGGGGACCACACCTGTCTGTATTTGAACTTCCATAAACTTCCCTCCCACACTGACGATGGGTTTGGTCATGTGACTTGCTTTGGCCCACAGGACATTAGCAAATGTGAGGCAAGCAGCAGCTTGAAAGGCACTCATGGTGCCCCTTGCTCCTCTCTCTCGCTGATTTTGGAGCTCACCCACATGTGAAGAACTAAGCCTAGTAGACTGGGGGCACAGGCCCAGTACCATCCACGGTTCTTACGAGAGAGGGCATCTTAGACAAGACAGGCTGAGTCTGTTGCTTGACGATAGTATACACCTGAGTGATTCCAGAGAAAACCACAGAGCCAATACTGTGACCCACAGAAATGTGAGTAAAAAAGTAATTCTTGCATTCGGCCACTAGTTTTGGGGGTATTTAAGTGTATAGAACAATAGGTTTCTGATTCAAGCCCATTTCTGTGAGGTGGGTGGAGGAACAAAGTATACCCCAAGAAGACTTAACGGAGTTTTGTTTCTTAGATACTCTTCCAGTAGGAGACCATTTTCCCTGTGATCTTTAAAATGGCCAATCCTGGGGCACCTGGGTGGCTCAAGGGGTTAAGCCTCTGCCTTTGGCTCAGGTCATGATCTCAGAATCCTGGGATCTAGTCCCGCGTTGGGCTCTCTGCTTAGCAGAGAGCCTGCTTCCTCCTCCTCTCTCTCTCTGCCTGCCTCTCTGCCTACTTGTGATCTCTCTCTCTCTGTGTCAAATAAATAAATAAAATATTAAAAAAAAAAAAACCAAAATAAAACAAAAGGCCAATCCCACATTCTCAAGAGCTCTTCAGAATTCTTCAGGATTCTTGCTTAGCCTCCTAAGCATTTCTAAATTCAGGTGAACATGGGGAGCTCAGTCATGACTTTTCTGTGTCTACTTTTCCTTCCAAAGAAAAGACCCAATCAGTTACACTATATTCAGTAGATTCCAGTGACAACCACTTTATTAAAATAGGGAGAGTGATCTGGAGGGAGAGAAACCATAAGAGACTCTTAATCTCACAAACAAACTGAGGGTTGCTGGGGGGGTGGGAATAGCATTAGGGTGGTTGGGTTATGGGCATTGGGGAGGGTATGTGCTATGGTGAGTGCTGTAAAATGTGTAAGACCTGTACCTGATTCACAGACCTGTACTCCTGGGGCAAATGACATTATTAACATTATATGTTAATAAAAACAATTAAAATAGGGATGGTGAAAATAGATACCTGAGCAGACTTGAAATTCTGATAAATCTTTTCAATACAAAATACCTAAACTTATTTAAATATAAACAGCCTTTCATTATTTACTTATTTTTAAAGATTTATTAGAGAGAGAGTGTGAGTGAGCATGTGTGCATTCAGGGAGGGAGGAGAGGGAGAGGGAGAACTTCAAGCAGATTCCCACCCCTGCCCTCCCTCGCTCTCCCCACCACGCTGAGCCAGGGATCCCATCACAGTCTTGACTCAGGGTTCACCCATGACTGATCATGGCCTGAGCCAAAATCAAAAGTTGGATGCTTAACCGACTAAGCCACCCAGGTGCCCCAAAAGACAGCCTTTCAAATGTACACTTAAAATAAGTAAAAGAAATTAGGTAAAATAAGGGAAGGAAAAATAAGGGAAGGATAAACAAGGTAAAAGAAAACTGCGTAGATCAAAAATCAGGAAGAAAATAGAAACCAGAGGAGTAGCTAGGCTCTATGGAAACAACTCTTTGGTTTTATGAAGGATGAGGAGTAACAGCTGAGAAGCTTGCAAGAGTGGGGCCCTCAGAATGCCATCTCTGTGGTCCACGGGAAGGCTAGAAAAGAGAAACATTTCCCATCAGGGGAGACAACCAGGAAACTTGTTAATTTTGAAGTAGGCTTTAGGTAGGAAAAAGTCTCCCCATAAGCATTCATAACTACCAGCAAACAACTGTTGTTTTAAGGAACTAAGTTTTGAGATGCTTGGGATTCAACTTTATTAAACTTCCTCTATGGTCTAGGAAATCCCAAGCTGAGAAATTAGCTTAAAGTGATTCTGGATTGGTATAGCATCCAAAATTATAATGTGAAAGCATCATGCAAATATATAAACAGTTTTCTTATCCCAAGAGATGGGAGTCTATAATTTAAATTAAAAAAATTTTTTTAAATCAGTGATGCAGCTTGCTGTGTGATCCTGATCAAGGATCTACCCATCTTTGGGCCTTTCCTTCTTTATTAAGTAAAAAAGGGGTCATTTTTAGTCCTAGTTTTACATGGTTCTATAGTTCTATGGAATTATTAGTTCATGAATATATGCTACGGTACTGCAAGGTCTAGGGAATAGAAAATTAAGATCTTATCTTGGTCACTGTTTCTGATTAGCAAAACCATTAGTGCTGGTTCATTTTCATTAGCCTGAGGCTCCACCAACCTGAAATAGTTGGTAAGAAAGGGCTCTTTTTTTTTTTTTCTTCTCTGATGTCTCTCAGTGTCTAGGCTATACAGATTTGCTTGTTATAGTGTCCCTGCTAATGGCCCTGTAGAAGACCCCCCTATGCTTTGGGCACCAGGAGCATCTGAGCTGACTTGAAAAAGTGCATCCCTATGTATTTTTCACCAAGTGACCTCCATTCAGGTCGTCAGGGTACCTTCTCCAGGTGAGGATGTTAGAAGGACAGAGATCATGTCAGAGGAAGGGCTTTTGCTTCAGGTTTAATTTGCTTTATTTTGGAATAATTATATAATATGACGTTTGCTGGACTCAAATATAATTGAAAATAATTCATGGACATTATATATCGATATAGTCAGGTATTTCCATGTTTCTTATAATAAGAATATGTAGTTTAGAAATGAATATGAATAGGACTTTAAGAACGAAGTATTTTCTCTTGTCCTAAGAAAAGTAACGTGCCTAGAGTCATACATCAGGAAAGCTGCAATTAAATAGTTTAATAGACATAATTTTGAGTAAAATAAATATCTCCTTCCTGCTCTAATTTTATAAAGCTACCAGAAAGACTTTTAAAAAAATATACCCCTGGATTAACGTTTTTACTCTCCAAAGACTTCCTATTGTACTTAAAAGCAAACTCTTTAATAACCTACAAGGCTTTTCATAATCTTGCTCCTCTTATCTTCCCAACATTATTTCAAGCCATTTCCCAGTCCCTAACCCTGCCCTGGCCTGCTGGCCTTTTCTCAGGTCCTTTAATACAGAAACCCTTCTCCACCTCAGGTTAGTTCTGCATGTACTATTTCTGGATGTAGCTGTATGGTCTCCTGAATGAAGAAGCTGGCCAGGTACCATGGAGTCCTCTCTAGACTTTAACCTGTAGATAGCATTGTGGGCAGCATCTAGCATCTCTGATTTTTGGTAGAAATCCCTGCTTCTGTTCTGAATGGGGCACTATCCTGGTCTCTATAGCAGAAGTGCTTCAGGAACCAAGATAAACACATAATGTTGCTCTGGCCTCAATAATTGGCAGCAGGGTTGAGCATATGATCTGGATCTAAACTAATGAGTGCATCCCATTTCCCTGGCCACAGCAGTTGGTTATGGGCATATGAACCAATCAGAGTCTTACTCTCCATATAATAATGTAGGGCAGAGACAGGTGTTCTCATTCCACTGAAAGAGATAGATAGAACTGTATCTGGTCTGAGATCTGTGCCAAATGAGAGCTAACCTGGGAGAGAGAAACTAAGTCCTAAAAATATCCTTTGATCCCCTGTCTAGCTACACATGGACTTTTAGTTATCGAACCAATAAATTCCTGTTTTGTTAGTGCTTTTCAGTTGGTTTGGAGACTCTGCCTCTTGGAACCTAGACATTTCTGAATGGTAGAGGAAGCTACATCTTTCTGCATCACCACTCCCCAGTTCCTGCTGCCTTCAGCCCACTTCATCCCTGGTGCCCTTGGTTTCTTGATTGCTAGAAGTGGCCTGGGTAGCTTTGAATTCATTTGCTGCAGAGGAGTTTCTGTATCTGTGCGTAGAGAAGTAACATGTCATGAAACTCCAACAACTCCAGGTCAGGGGCTCTTTCCATTCCAGACCCTACTGTATGATGACACAAAAAAAGTGGAGACTAGAGGCAGAAGATAAGCTAGAGCCCAACAAACCAGCAAGATGACTATTATAGAAATGGGGGAAAGTTGGAAATCATTATTGAAGATGGACTACAGTCCAGAAATATGATTCCATTTAATCTCCCTGATCACTTTGCTTTAATCCACACTTTGCAAATGAGGCTCTGAGGGGTAACTACTTTGTCCAAAGATACTTTATTTAATACAGATATGCCAGTCTTACACTCCTGGCTTTCTCACAAGGCCACCATTTATAAGTGAGGTAGACGGGAAGTAGATTAGGCTGATGGTGGTCCCAAGAAAGTTAATGGTAGGTAAAAGATATCAGAGCAGTTTCAAAAAAATGAAAGCATTTCCCCAAATTTTGAACTCAATCTCTGTACATTTTAGCCTTCCATGTTCATACAACATGGTTTGAGTGCAACATCCCAGGCCTCGGAGAAGGAAATGTCTGGATTTCCATCTTTGCCACCCCTTGGAGAAGTGACACTGGGGAAATTATCTGAGTCTGTTTCCCCATATGTTGGTTGTCTGCTTCTTAGTATTACAAGTGTGGAGATAGTACTTAAAACTCAAATACTGAGGACATCACAAGTAGATATTTACTATATCTATTTTAATATTGTATAATGCAGAAAATTATTAATGCTTAAATAGGATTTCCTTTGCGTATATTTCAAATGTTTCTCTATATTACTCTGATCTGCCTGAGATCATCAGGCCTGTCTTCGTGGAGCTACTTATCTTTGAGGAATCAGAGAAAAGTCCCTTCAAAATGTTGACATAGGAAAGGTCAGAGATAGCATGTGAAGAATTTCAAAGATAATCCTGTCCTTCCCTTTCCTCCGCCAGACTCTGTTTTCAGCTGTTTGAGAGTAATTTATATCTCTGGTTCAGTTAAAGTATGTGACATCATTTAGACACTGCAAATATAATACCAATTTTACTGCAACCTAATTGTAGAGTGACAAGAGATAAATCTAGAAGATACATATAGTATAAAATGGCCAAGTGCGCTTCACTTATAAGAACCACACATAGAGGCACGATATGCTGGAAGTGAGGAATAGCTGAAGTTGTAATTCACGCAGATGCATATATAAATAATCCTGAGTACTCCTAGGACATCTGCAACTTAATCAGTGGCCCATTAACATATTGCAGGATAAATGTGGATCTGTAATTATTGTATGCTGCTAAAACCACCTCTATTTTCATTTAAAATCCTGGTTAAATGATCTGTGGTATATCTTTGGAGACTTTGTCAACCTTTTGAATTGAGGATATAAATAGGAAATTATGTTTCAGGTAAATAAATAAAAGTGTAATATTCTAAGCTGTTAATGGAGCTTGAAAAAAGCCTACAAAGTAATCCCAGCTTAAAAATCAAGAGACCATGATTGAATTAAAATTAAAGAAGGAAAGGCTCACAGTGAAACAAAAATCCTATACATTAGGTTTATTTTAAAATAGCTCTAAATTCCAAACCTGAATCACAGAACATCATGATTGTCAACCAACATTTATTGAGCACTATAGTAGGTATGTTGAACTTTGAATAATTGAATTGCACATTTTAAAAATAATCTGTCTTTTATGACAGAAATCAGGCAGTTCCTGGCATAATTTGACAGGAACGTTCTGCCTTTTCTCTGTCAGCATGGTGTGAGGCAATGCAATTAAAATCTAACTGTGATTTGTTTTGACTGGTAGGATTTTTCTCTTTTCTTTCTAATGTAGAATACATATTTATTCACATGGTGACTTTTATTAAAGCAATATAATATGTATTTTAAGTAATTTAATGTTATTAGTGTCAATGGAGATACCCTTTGAGGACTGAACCCTTGTGCTTTTTGAGTGCAATGACGCCTAATATTCTACCTGCTATTACCTTTTGCTCTCTGAAGTAACTTTAATTTTTCCTGTCCCAAACTGTCCAGACTACTAGTGCCCCTTCCTGGCAGCATCCTGGCCTTGGGCTTCCTACCTTTTGCTGTCCCATCTCTAAGGCCAGCTCAGTATCTTTATTCTGTGGTTCACTGCTGACAGTTTAGCCCCAGACAATGTCTTTCCTTTATAACTGATACTATTTTCCGTGGTCATGAACCATACTGCTGCATCCCAGCCACTATATGTCAATATATGTTTCCTTCTTTGCGTTTATTTTCCAATTGTTACACAGTAGTATTAAGACTCTCCTCTCTCCTTTTATCTTTCTTTCTTTTCATGGTTTGGTTCAAAAATCACCCCAAAGGGAAACTTCTATGCAAGAAAAGGAAGAACAAGTAGGTGCAAAATAAAAATGTACAAAAATGGGAATATTTAAACTTTTGTAAATAATACACAATTACCTTTAGAATCTTCCAAGTCTGTTTTTCTTCCTTTTATAAAATTTCACTTCCTCTAGGTCAGAATTCTCTTATAGTTTTCACTTGTATATTTCTAATTGTGAGTTAAAATAAACTTTCTTTTTTTTTTTTTTTGTATTGTAAAGTCCTATGACTCTTTTCTGGGGACTGACTGTCCTTATCCGTTACCTGTTCTATGTTAATGGTCCTCTTCTCACTGATTTCTAGGAGTGCGTGTATTAAGAGTTTATCCCTATTACAAATATTTGGTAAGATATTTTTTCCCATTTGTCCTTTGTCTTTTGGCTTTATGATTTTCAATGCAGAATTTTTTTTATTTTGTGCAGTAATTTTTTTTATATTTGAAAGCTTTTATTAGTCAAATAAAAATGAATATTCTAGTAGAAAAATGGACAGATAGCATAAGCAAATAGAAAAATAGAAAAATTTAAACGTGCAAGAGTGTTCAACTTTGTACAGTAAGTTTTTTCTCTCTCCCTCTCTTTTTGGCTTCTGGAGTTTGAATTTTAGAATGTTATCCTTAATCCAAGATAACAAATTCTCCTGTATTTTCTTCTAGTACCTTTATGATTTAATTTTTTTTACATTTAAATCTTTGATACACTTGGAATTTATAATAATTTATAAGGTGGGGTGGGGTATAAATAAAACTTATCTTTTCCCAGTTAGGCAAATATCATTTGTTGAATGATGCATTTTTGTTCCACTGAAATGTCACCTTTATTGGTAATAAATTTCTGTGTATATTTGGGTCTGTTTTTGGAGTCTCTCTTTAGTTCCATAGGTTAGTCTGCTTATGCATGCACGATATGGTTTTAATCCTTCAGGCTTTCTTATATGATTTTATAAGGTTAACACACCTTCCACTGCTCTTTCTGTTCAGAATTTTCCTGGCTAATCTTAATTCTTTTCCATATGGATTTTAGAATCAACTGGCCTAGTTAAAAAAATTGGTATATTTATTCAGATGAGATTAAATCTGTAAATGACATTAGAATTAATATCTTTACCATGTTGAACATTCCTGTTAAAAAACATGACTTTAAAGTTGTTCAAGTTCTCTTCATTATAGGTCTTACATTTTTCCATTTAAGCTTATTGCTAGATATTTACATTTTTGTTGCTATTAGTATTTTCTTTCATTATATTTTGTGATTGTGTTCCATAAGGGTTATAGATGGCCATATATTATTTCTGTCTTAAAGAATTTTCTTGTTTGCAGTAATATTTTATTTACTTATTTACTTATGTTAGTCACTGTAAAATATATCATTAATTTTCAATGCAGTGTTCCAAATGCAGTAATGTTTTAATCTAAAACAAGATTCTTTGCTTCTTTCCCCCCAAAAAACCATTTAATCTAAAAATATGTTTAACTTCTTTCCAAATTTTATAATTCCCTCCTATATAACGGTATTGACCTCCAATACAATGTTAATTGAACAGTTAGTTGTACCTCAAGTATAATATTAAATAATGATGTTAATAGAGGACATCTGTGACTCTGTTTCTGAACATAAAGAGAATAACTTTAGTGTTGTGGTTCTTAGTCTTGAATGCATATTAGAATCACTAGGAAGTTTTAAAAGTCCCAACATCCAGGGCTCACCCTAAAGTGATTAATCAAAATCTTCAGCTGGCAGGACCTAGGTATCAGTATTGTCTAAAGCTTTCCAAGTGATTATTTGTGCAGAAAGATGGCAAATTAATGCTTTAGTGTTTTTTCGTTTTAAGCATGGTACTTGCTTATAATCTGAAATAGATAAATTCTACCATGTTATCTATACATTTTAATTTTCAGATTTTTATTTTAAACTGTTTAAATTTTATTGAATATGAATTTTCTCTATAGAACTATTAGTATAATGAGTTATAAATCCATTAATATTAATATAACACATCAATATAATGAAGTTTATTATATTAATATTTCAATTGTACTAGTTAATATATACTATAAAATAAAATGTTTATTAATATAATTAATTATATAAATACAATTAATATAATGAATTTTAATTAGTGGTTTTCCTGTATTAACTATCCTTATATTTCTTAAGTAAAACTCATGAGGTATCCAGTTATCATTCTTTTAATGTTCTATTAAGATTTCCCTGAAGATTTCATGCCATTGATATTCATAAGTGAGACTGATACACTATTGAATTTGTGTTTGTGAAATCATTGATAGGTTTGACATTTTTATATTCACATTATAAAATAATTTTGGAAATTTTCTCTGGTTTAAAATAACCTAAACTGGTATTGGAATGGATTTCTTTTTTAAAGTTTGGCTGAGATTCCCTGGAAGTTTATGGATCTGGTGCTTTCCAGTGTGTGTGTTGTGGTAAGGATTAAGTAGGTAGTGCTCTGTCAGCTTTTGCTTTTTCTTTTATAGAGATCAGTTACTTTAGATTTTCTCTCATTGGGTACATTTTGGTGAATTATATTTTCCTAAGAAATTAGCCATTTTATCCAGCCAGAGTTTCAAATCAATTTCAAAATGTTGAGTATTCTTTAAGATTCTTCTACTAATTTCCTTTGTTTTGTTATTCTTTCCATTTTATATCTTATTTTTTGCAACTATAATTTTTACTCCATTAGGTCAGATATCTAATTTTATTTTGTTTTGACTAATTTTTTTTTTTTTTGAGAGAGAGAGAGTGTGTGAATGAGTGCGTGGTGGTCGTGGGTGGTGGTAGTGGGGGGGTGAGAGGGGCAGAAGGGGAGAGAGAATTTTTTTTAAGGATTTTATTTATTTGTTTGAGAGAGAGACAGTGAGAGACAACATGAGCAAGGAGAAGGTCAGAGAGAGATGCAGACTCCCCATGGAGCTGGGAGCCTGATGCAGGACTCTATCCTGGGACTCCAGGATCATGACCTGAGCTGAAGGCAATAGCTTAACCAACTGAGCCACCCAGGTGCCTGGGGAGAGAGAATCTTAAGCAGGTTCCACATTCAGTGTGGGCTGACGCAGGGCTCAATCCCACGACCTGAGATCTTGATCTAAGCCTAAATCAAGAGTCAGATGATTAACTGACTGAGCCATCCAGGAGCCCCACAATGTATATTTAATTTTAAAAAGCATTTTTCTTTTAAAAATCAGCAAAAAGTTTATTAGTATTTCTTTCTATTGATTCCAATAAATTAATCATTAATCATTAATCTTCTATCGTTAATGGCTTCTTTTTTCCTTTGGTTTATTTAGTTATTCTTTTTTCTCATAATTTGAGTCAAATTCTTAAACCATTTATTTTTCATCCTTCTTATTAAAGTATACAAGGCTGTCAGTTCTCTTTGGAGCTCTCTTTGCTCTGATTACTGTAGGTTTGGAAATAAAATGTTTTCATTATCATTGTTTTTTAAAAATTCTCCCATTTTTATTTGTGATTTCTTTTTCAACTAGAGAGTTGATTGACAGAGTTTAAACATTTTCAGATAGAAATGACTTTTTTCCAATTTAGATAAAATTTCAGTTTATTGAATAATGTCAGAGGATGTTTTCTAAACATTTTTTACTTGGAAATTTTTGAGGTTTTCTTTGTGGCTGAAAATATATTTTCATATATGAAGATATTCCAGGGATACTTGAAAATAAATAAGGTATAGTTGACTTTCAAGGTCCAGAGTTTGATACAGATTACTTATATCTACCTTATTAATTATGTTAATTAGATCTTGGGGTGTTTTCCTTATTGGGTTATTTTTTTATCTTAGTATGTCATAAATTGAGAAATTTAAATTAAACTCTTCTACTAATATATTTCTGAATATTTATGGTTATTATTACCTTGATTTTTTTTATTTTTCTTTTTTTAAAAATTTTTGAATTTTTAAAATTTATTATTTTTTTTCTAGTATCACAGGGTTTATTTTTTTAATTAATTAATTTATTTTCAGAAAAACAGTATTCATTATTTTTTCACCACACCCAGTGCTCCATGCAATCCGTGCCCTCTATAATACCCACCACCTGATACCCCAACCTCCCACCCCCCCGTCTCCTCAAACCCCTCAGATTGTTTTTCAGAGTCCATAGTCTCTCATGATTCACCTCCCCTTCCAATTTACCCCTTTCAATTTACTCTGTTTTTCAGAGTCCATAGTCTCTCATGATTCACCTCCCCTTCCAATTTACTCCCTTATTTTTTTAATTTATTTTTTATTTTCAGCATAACAGTATTCATTATTTTTGCACCACACCCAGTGCTCCATGCAATCCGTGCCCTCTATAATACCCACCACCTGGTACCCCGACCTCTCACCCCTCACCCCTTCAAAACCCTCAGATTGTTTTTCAGAGTCCATAGTCTCTCATGGTTCACCTCCCCTTCCAATTTCCCCCAACTCCCTTCTCCTCTCTTTCTCCCCATGTCCTCCATGCTATTTGTTAAAGCAGAGAGAGTCAGTTACTACCTTGATATTAAATATATTTGATCTTCATTGTGAATTGAACCCATTGTGAACATGCCCTTTTGCTACGTTTAATGCTTTGAAGCCTGACTTCTACCTTGTCTGATGATGAGATCAAGTCCTGTGTTCTTTGTTGGCATTTGCCTAGTATACCTACACTGTTCCTTTGTTTTCAACCTTCTTGAATCACTTGTTTCCAGAGTGCTTCCGGACAGAGCCTAGGGTTAGCTTTTGTTTTGTGATCTGATCCAAAGCTATTTTTTTTTTTTAAATATGTGAATGAAGCTCATTTACATTAATTGGTGTGATAGATGTTTTTGGTGTTACTTCTTCATATTATTTTGTTACATTGCTCATTAATCTATTTTCTTTGCTGTGTGTATGTGATTAGTCCTTTTAATATATAGAAAAACTGTGGTTTTATCCTGATGATTATCCTTATAACCTTATGTAGTATCCTCATTTCCATAATTCAGTGCTTCCCAACCAAGTTCACATCATGCTACACTTAGAAGATGGTGATGTATGCCACCCTCAGATTAATGGATGAGACTGTTCTGTGGTGGGGTGAGGGATCTTGCTCTGTGTCCAGCTCTCCAGCTGAGCAAGGGGTTCGCTATCTCGGCACACCTGAGCATTTTCAGTGCACCTGTTGATAAGCTTTGCTGTTTCTTGATATCAGAAGGATAAAATTAGCTCCTTCCCTCTTTCTTTCCCTCTTTTTTTTTTTTCCTAGTCTTCTTCTTGTTTACATTGATTCTGCTATATGCGGCTTGCATTCTATTATTGATTTGTCAGCTCTAAACAATATCCTTTGACTCTGTCATTACAGATTCAGCAATCAAGATATTTACCTTCTAGCCACTGTTTCCTCCCCACTTCTTTTGTTACCTGTATCTTCTGTACTTTACTGGGACATAGATTTCTTGTGACCTTAATTCCTGTATTTGCTATAGTTTTTGCTTCGGTTTTGTTATTTGTGGGATGGATTTGTTTTTCTTAGCTTTTGTTCCTATCATTTTTATATCTAAATTTAAAAAAACTCACAATTGCCACATAATACAGTTTCTTTTTTTTTTTTTAATTTTTTATTTTTTATAAACATATATTTTTATCCTCAGGGGTACAGGTCTGTGAATCACCAGGTTTACACACTTCACAGCACTCACCAAAGCACATACCCTCCCCAATGTCCATAATCCCACCCCCTTCTCCCAAACCCCCTCCCCCCGGCAACCCTCAGTTTGTTTTGTGAGATTAAGAGTCACTTATGGTTTGTCTCCCTCCCAATCCCATCTTGTTTCATTTATTCTTCTCCTACCCACTTAAGCCTCCATGTTGCATCACCACTTCCTCATATCAGGGAGATCATATGATAGTTGTCTTTCTCTGCTTGACTTATTTCGCTAAGCATGATACGCTCTAGTTCCATCCATGTTGTTGCAAATGGCAAGATTTCATTTCTTTTGATGGCTGCATAGTATTCCATTGTGTATATATACCACATCTTCTTGATCCATTCATCTGTTGATGGACATCTAGGTTCTTTCCATAGTTTGGCTATTGTGGACATTGCTGCTATAAACATTCGGGTGCATGTGTCCCTTTGGATCACTACATTTGTATCTTTAGGGTAAATACCCAATAGTGCAATTGCTGGGTCATAGGGCAGTTCTATTTTCAACATTTTGAGGAACCTCCATGCTGTTTTCCAGAGTGGCTGCACCAGCTTGCATTCCCACCAACAGTGTAGGAGGGTTCCCCTTTCTCCGCATCCTCGCCAGCATCTGTCATTTCCTGACTTGTTGATTTTAGCCATTCTGACTGGTGTGAGGTGATATCTCATTGTGGTTTTGATTTGTATTTCCCTGATGCCGAGTGATATGGAGCACTTTTTCATGTGTCTGTTCGCCATCTGGATGTCTTCTTTGCAGAAATGTCTGTTCATGTCTTCTGCCCATTTCTTGATTGGATTATTTGTTCTTTGGGTGTTGAGTTTGCTAAGTTCTTTATAGATTCTGGACACTAGTCCTTTATCTGATATGTCGTTTGCAAATATCTTCTCCCATTCTGTCAGTTGTCTTTTGATTTTGTTAACTGTTTCCTTTGCTGTGCAAAAGCTTTTGATCTTGATGAAATCCCAGTAGTTCATTTTTTTTTTCCCTTGCTTCCCTTGCCTTTTGTGTTGTTCCTAGGAAGATGTTGCTGCGGCAGAGGTCGAAGAGGTTGCTGCCCGTGTTCTCCTCAAGGATTTTGATGGATTCCTTTCGTACATTGAGGTCCTTCATCCATTTTGAGTCTATTTTTGTGTGTGGTGTAAGGAAATGGTCCAATTTCATTTTTCTGCATGTGGCTGTCCAATTTTCCCAGCACCATTTATTGAAAAGGCTGTCTTTTTTCCATTGGACATTCTTTCCTGCTTTGTCGAAGATTAGTTGACCATAGATTTGAGGGTCTATTTCTGGGCTCTCTATTCTGTTCCATTGATCTATGGGTCTGTTTTTGAGCCAGTACCATGCTGTCTTGATGATGACAGCTTTGTAGTAGAGCTTGAAGTCCGGAATTGTGATGCCACCAACGTTGGCTTTCTTTTTCAATATCCCTTTGGCTATTCGAGGTCTTTTCTGGTTCCATATAAATTTTAGAATTATTTGTTCCATTTCTTTGAAAAAGATGGATGGTACTTTGATAGGAATTGCATTAAATGTGTAGATTGCTTTAGGTAGCATAGACATTTTCACAATATTTATTCTTCCAATCCAGGAGCATGGAACATTTTTCCATTTCTTTGTGTCTTCCTCAATTTCTTTCATGAGTACTTTATAGTTTTCTGAGTATAGATTCTGTGTCTCTTTGGTTAGGTTTATTCCTAGGTATCTTATGGTTTTGGATGCAATTGTAAATGGGATTGACTCCTTAATATCTCTTTCTTCTGTCTTGCTGTTGGTGTAGAGAAATGCAACTGATTTCTGTGCATTGATTTTATATCCTGACACTTTACTGAATTCCTGTATAAGTTCTAGCAGTTTTGGAGTGGAGTCTTTTGGGTTTTCCACATATAGTATCATATCATCTGCGAAGAGTGATAATTTGACTTCTTCTTTGCCGATTTGGATGCCTTTAATTTCCTTTTGTTGTCTGATTGCTGAGGCTAGGACCTCTAGTACGATGTTGAATAGCAGTGGTGATAATGGACATCCCTGCCGTGTTCCTGACCTTAGCGGAAAAGCTTTCAGTTTTTCTCCATTGAGAATGATATTTGCGGTGGGTTTTTCATAGATGGCTTTGATGATATAGAGGTATGTGCCCTCTATCCCTACACTTTGAAGAGTTTTGATCAGGAAGGGATGCTGTACTTTGTCAAATGCTTTTTCAGCATCTATTGAGAGTATCATATGGTTCTTGTTCTTTCTTTTATTGATGTGTTGTATCACATTGACTGATTTGCGGATGTTGAACCAACCTTGCAGCCCTGGAATAAATCCCACTTGGTCGTGGTGAATAATCTTTTTAATGTACTGTTGAATCCTATTGGCTAGTATTTTGTTGAGTATTTTCGCATCTGTGTTCATCAAGGATATCGGTCTATAGCTCTCTTTTTTGGTGGGATCCTTGTCTGGTTTTGGGATCAAGGTGATGCTGGCCTCATAAAATGAGTTTGGAAGTTTTCCTTCCATTTCTATTTTTTGGAACAGTTTCAGGAGAATAGGAATTAGTTCTTCTTTAAATGTTTGGTAGAATTCCCCCGGGAAGCCGTCTGGCCCTGGGCTTTTGTTTGTTTGGAGATTTTTAATGACTGTTTCAATCTCCTTACTGGTTATGGGTCTGTTCAGGCTTTCTATTTCTTCCTGGTTCAGTTGTGGTAGTTTATATGTTTCTAGGAATGCATCCATTTCTTCCAGATTGTCAAATTTATTGCCGTAGAGTTGCTCATAGTATGTTCTTATAATAGTTTGTATTTCTTTGGTGTTAGTTGTGATCTCTCCTCTTTCATTCAATGAAATAGAAACCAAAAAAACAATAGAACAAATCAACGAAACTAGGAGCTGGTTCTTTGAAAGAATTAATAAAATTGATAAACCCCTGGCCCGACTTATCATAATACAGTTTCTTATTCCTTCTTTCTATATCCCTTAGGGCCTTGCCAATTCAGTGAGTTTCTGTACTCATTTTTATTTATTTATTTTTTTTAACAAACAAAGGCTATACTATTACTCTTCCATATAAGTCCTTTCCCCTAGGGAGTGTATTTTTGCTGACATTTTCTGAGATGGCTGCACCTTCTTGCCACTCTTAGTGCTTCGCTTCGTTTTCATGAGACTTTCTTTTGGGTAACCTTAGACATATTTTGCAGTCTGCTGATAACATCTATCTCTTTTACACATGCAAATGGAGTTTTAAGGCTTGTCTTTGTTTTCTTTTTGTTTTGGGTGAGTTCCAGCAGAGAAGGAAGAAATGCTGACCTAAATAGCCATATTCATACTAGATGTTAAATATTTCTTTCAATTTCAAGAAAATTGCTTTAATGTACTACTTCAGTTTCCTCATACAGACACAACTCTTTCATTCCATTCATAAGCAGTGGGGTGTGTGTGTGTGTGTGTGTGTGTGTTAACCTGGTTGTAAAAGAGAGTTGAAAGAATGGTGTGAGGTTGAATTGAATTGATAAATGCTCACTGGTCAATCAGGCTTTGGCCAGATGGTAGTTTTTCAAACTTAACATGAAGATATAGTAATGATCAGTAAACAGAAAATGTAACAATAGTAAAAAAGCCCCCAGAACATCATAAGTAAGTGATCTATTTGGAAGGCTTCCAGCCACGATTGAAGCATTTCCAATAATTAAAAAGTGTGGCTTCCCCATTCAGTATAACATTTATCTTTCTCCTTTCCCTCCTTTATACTGGCTACTTTTTCATTTTGGTCTTTTGCTATTGTGATAACTTTGTCAGGCTTTTCCCACAACTCTAAATTTTCTTTGCTGTATAATATCTGGACAGAGGAAGGAGTTATTTTCCCAAAGACCACTCCTTTTTCATCTTTCTTCACAATACTTTTCTTACCTGATTATTTCTCCTGTTTCAACTTAATATTTTCCCTTCAGTATTTATCTGTCCTTAATCTCTGCTTATATGTTCTATCTTGGCTTCTTTCTCCATTTTTTTTTTTTTTTTTTTTTTTTTTGCTCATTCTTCTTTCCTCAAAATCTCACCTTGTTCTTTCCAACCACACCACATGTCATCCAGATTTTCTGTTCAAGTTTCTCTCCCATGAACTATATTCACTAGGAATCATCTTAGTCTGCTTGGGCTGCTTCAGCAAAACACCACAAACTGGGTGGCTTAAGTGACAGAAATTTGTTACAGTTTTGGAGTCTGGGGAAGCCCAAGATCAAAGTGCTGGCTAATTTGGTTCCTAGTAAAGATTCTCTTCCAGGCCTGCAGATGGACATCTTCTTACTGTGTTCTCACATGGCAAAGGGAGAGAGCTGTAGTGTACCTAGCTCTTCTTAGAAGGGCACCAACCCTATTGGATAAGGGCCCTATCATTATAACCTCATTTAGTCTTTATCACCCCCTCACAGGACCTGTCTTTAAGTGAAGTCACATTGAGGGTTAGGGCTTCAACATATGAATAGGGGGGTAGCCGTTACACAATCTGGTCCAAAGCAGGACAGTATGTGTTCATTTATAAACTCTTACTTGGCAAGAAAGTGGTATTTTCTTATATATCATTATACAACTTTCCTCATCATTACATAATATTATGCTTTCTATGGAGGCAATATAAATTATTTCTTTTTTAATTGTTGTAGAAAACACATAAAATATATAATCTTAACTATTTCTAAGTGTATGATTCAGTAGTGTTGAGTATATACAAATTATTTTTTATAAGCCAAAGACCTGTTATTTTCTTGATCAGCATTTAAAGTTTTATGTTGATAATATTTTTTGAGCTTTTACTTCTTGCTAGACATAGTATTGAGTGGTTTACATGGATTATTTTATTTAATTCTCATAATAATTCTGTAAGTTAGAAACTATTATTTCATCCTGTTTAATAAGTAAAGACCCAAGTCTCAGCTAAATAACTAGTCTAAGGTTGCACAGCTAGTAAATAGCAAAGCTGGGATTCAGTGTGTTTAAATTGAATCCAAATTTACTGTGGAACTAATCTCCTTAACCACTCTTCTGCACCATATTTTTATTCTGTTTTTAAAAATAAAATATGCTAATATGGATAAGGTATTTACTATATGTTCCAGTGTTTATGTAAAATGGATCTGTTACAGATGCCTGATTTGTGCTTCCAGTGATAGAGAAATCATCAAAGCAATTAATGTAAAACTGACATGAAAAGGCATTTACTTAACTCCTGCAGAATTTGTTTTCCTAAGGTAAATGGGCATAGAATGAGATTTCTCAACTTTGGCATTATTAACATTTTGTGCTGGATAACTGGGGGGAGAGGAGCTGTCCTGTGCATTATAGGATGTTTACTGAGCTCTACTGCCAAGCTCTACTGCACTTCTCTCCTAAATTCTAACAAAAAATACCTTCAGGGACTTCAGTTGGTTAAGGGTCTGCCTTTGGCTCAGGTCATGATCTTAGGGTCCTGGAATTGAACCCCACAGTGGGAATCTACTTCTTCCCTCTCTGGCTCATGCTGTCTCTCTCAAATAAATAAAATCTTAAAACAAGAACAAAACAAAACAATACCTTCAGATATCACCAGTTGTCCCCCACAGGACAAAATCTCCCACAGCTGAGAACCACTAGCCTAGAATGCAAAAATTTCTATTATAGTTGACTCTTTAACAACATTAAGGTTTGGAGCACTGATCTCCCATGTAGTCAAAACTCCATGTATAAATTTTAATCACTAATAGTCTACTGTTGACTGGAAGCCTTACCAATAACATAAATTGTTGATTAACACATATTTTGTATATGAATTATATACTGTATTCTTAAAATAAGCTAGAGAATAGAAAATGTTAAGAAAATAAAAGAAAATACATAGTGTATTTACTGAATTTACTGTATTTACATACTATACCGTAATTACTGAAAAAAAAAATCCACATATGAGTAGATCCACAAGTTCAAGCCCATGTTGTTCAAGAGTCAACTGTATTTAGACCCTAAACTAGTCATCCGGATGTTTTATGTATTTAAAAAAATCTAGGTTGAATGCATACAATATGCAGGTACCATTTTCTAAGGTCTTTACAGGTATTAACTCATTTAATCCCCCCAAATTATATTAACTCATTTAATCCCCCCAAATTAAAAGATAGATACCTATTAAATATACAAATTATAATCCCTCAATTCTATAAGGTAGATACCATTTAATAGATACATTATGTTGGAAAAAATACAAACCCTGCTAGTCTGATGGGAAAGCCCCCATTCCTATCCACAATGCCTAACTTCCTCCTTGGCTGTGCTAATGACTTCCAATTGCTAATTTTTTTTTATTATTATGTTATGTTAGTCACCATACAATACTTCATTAGTTTTTGATGTAGTGTTCCATGATTCATTGTTTGTCTATAACACCAAGAGCTCCATGCAATCCATGCCCTCCTTAATACCCATCACTGGGCTGATCCATCCCCCCACCCCCTCCCTTCTGAAACCCTCAGTTTGTTTCCCAGAGTCCATAGGCTCTCCTAGTTCATCTCCACCCCTCCCCTCAACAACCCCCCTTCATTTTTCCTTTCCTTCTCCCAATGTTTTCCATGCTATTCTTTATGTTCCACATGTATGTGAAACCATATGAAAATTGTTTTCTCTGCTTGACTTATTTCACTTAGCATAATCCCCTCCAATTCCATCCATGTTGATGCAAATGGTGGGTATTCATCCTTTCTGATGGCTGAGACATATTTCATTGCCTGATTTCAAAGTATATTACAAAGCTGTGATCACCATGAGAGCATGGTACTGACACAAAAACAGATACATAAATCAATGGAACAGAATAGAGAACCCAGATATGGTCCCTTAACTCTATGGTCAACTAATCTTCGACAAAGCAGGAAAAAATATCCAATGGAAAAAAGATAGTCACTTCAGTAAATGGTGCTGGGAAAATTGGACAATTATATACAGAAGAATGGAACTTGACCATTCTTACACCAAACACAAAGATAAACTCTATATGAATGAAAGACCTCAGTGTGAGGCAGGAATCCATCAAAATCCTAGAGGAGAACATAGGTAGTAACCTCTTCAACATTGGCCACAGCAACTTCTTTTAAAACACGTCTCCAAAGGCAAGGGAAACAAAAGCAAAAAGTCCAAAACTTTTTGGACTTCACCAATTGCTGTTCTTGATAAAGTTTTCAGTAATATGTAACTAATGGAGAAATATAATAAAATATGCAAAATAATTTTTTCCCTCAGAGGAAGAGAATGTGTATGTAACAAACTTAATAGAAAAAGATATAATGCAGTGATTGATTACTTTGGCTGTCTTGGCCTCCTAATGTGCCTTTTTGGCCATTGCCTAAGAGCTGCTCATGATTCTGGATCATTCATACTCCCAGAACAATGTTGAGAAGTAAGTAGTGTTCAAGTTTCTGTTGGTAGAATACTTACATATGTCAGTTCCCAGCTGGTACTTCAAGATAATTTTCCCCCAGATGCAATTTTGTAGTTTGAGCAACAGGGAAATTGTCAATCAAAATGTCTATCTTTCATCACCTTTTGGATTATGAAACCAAGTGGTATAGACACTTCTTCATTTGATAGGAAGTGACCAGGAAGTGAAGTCTGGTAGACTTCAGGTATCAGGTTATCTACATTAAACTTAAAAAATTCCTTTTTTATTAAAATGTTTAAACAACTACAAATGTAGAGAGAATAGAATAATGAATCTGATTTACTCCCCACTCATTTTTTTGGAAGATTTTATTTATTTGACAGAGAGTATGAGCACAAGCAGGAGGAGAAGCAGGCAGAGGGGGAGAGAGAAGCAGTCTCCCACTGAGCAAGGAGCCCTATGTGGGGCTCTATTCCAGGACCCTGGGATCATGAGCCGGAAGCAGATGATTAACTGACTGAGACACTCCAGGTGCCCCTCACCAATTCATTACTAATGCATATGTCATCTATACTTCTCCCAACCAGATTTTTCTGAAACAAATCCTGTCATAGTATTTTATTTGTGCTGTTTTATTATGTCTCTCTAAAAAGTTAACAGGGATTTTGAACATAGCTACACAAAACAATGATGTCACCTAAACATTTAAAAGTAATTTGATATCAGATACCAGACAATGATCATATTTCTCCAGTTGTCATATAATTATTTTTACAGTGTTTAATGTGAATCTAAGTAAGGTTAATTAACTGCTATTGTTTGATTTGTTTTTAAATTTTCGTTCTTATGATGACTTTATTTTTTGAGGTAAAATTTGCCTTTTAAGTCTCTTTCAATCTATAGATTTTCCATATTTTTTCTAGATTTCTTTACTTTTTTATAAATATGTTGCTTATTTTATAATATAATGGGTTTATTATTTTAATACACTAATAAATATTTTTAAAAGTTTCTCAGTTTTTATTTCCAACATGGTAAATATCAATAGATATAATCCATGTGAACAAAAGCTCTTTGAGGTTCCTAACCATCCTATCCCCTTCCCTCCCTCCCTCCCTCCCTTCCTTCCTTCCTTTATTCCTTCCTTCCTTCCTTCCTTCCTTCCTTCCTTCCTTCCTTCCTTCCACCACTTCAGTCCTAAACTTACTACCTAGGGTTTCGATTAACCTACTAATACACACATGTATGTCACATTATGCAGAAGATGTACATTAAAGAGGGCACATGATGTGATGAGCATTGGGTGTTACATGCAACTAATGAAGCACTGTACACTACATCAAAAACTAATGATGTACTATATGTTGGCTAATTAAATTTAAGTAAATAAAAGATAAAAATATATATATAAAAAACTAATTGCAAACAATGTAACAGATGATTCCTAGGGTTCCATCTAAACCTAAGATTCGACCCTTCTATGCATGAAGGATCCTAATAAATGTACCATTTTTTCAGCACTTCTCATTCTGAAGTCTCCTCTTTCTGGAGAATCCCCTAAGCCACATTAGCCCTTCCCTTGCCCATGCTCTCTCACAAGAACATACCTCTTTTGTGGCAACTTATTTCAGGCCAGGGAACATATACTGAGAATTCCAACCTTTGTAAATTGGGATCTGCTTTGGTTTACCCACATTGATTTGCCTTATTTTCCAAACTTCCGTGATTTGAGTAGTACCATCACATTTTTTTTCGCCCTATATGCCTAACACTTTTACTGCTATTTTTCTTTAAGTTGGCATACTTTTGTTTTGACCTTAAGTACCTTCTTCAGCTTTATCACACAGAGTACTATCCATGAACTCATGGTTTGAAGGTGCTAGTTATGCATTTTTTTCACATATTAAAAACAAAAGCATATCATAAGAAGGGTGTTGACAAATGTTTAAAAATACAAAGTAATCATCTTTTTTACTGCCAAAAATCAGCTCTCAAACCTACAGTGGCCTGCACATAGCATTGTGGGAACCCTTGCTATGTACCTGTGCGGTTCCTTGCCCACTTCCCCCTTAGGGAGGGCAGGAGACTGGCTTTCATCTCTGTATCACCCTATTAGTAAGACTGGTGCCTGGTGCATAATATGCTTTCAATAAATGTTTGATGAATGAATGTCTCTTCTACTATCACCAGAGTGAAATACTATTAGCAAATAGAAATCTTTCTTATTTTCTCTTTGATTCCCAACCTCAGATAATTTCAGCACTTAAACATGGAATCAAAGCATAGAGAGGTACCTGAAAATGTAGAAGTGAGGTGATGTCTGTTTTTCTATCTCAAAAAACTCTTTCTTTTTTGTGATAAAACAAGGGTGCATTTCTTTTCTGTTGGGGAAAAAATCAAAAACAAAAACAAAAACAAACCAGGATAAATGACCCACAGAGTTTCCCATCCTCAGATCTCTGATTTTCCTGTAAATTAGTATTTAGATCTAAAGACTTGTTCAGAATCAGGTTACTTAAAAAAATGGCTATTTAGTTTTGACAAGACTACTTTATAGGTGGTGGTATGTTTTTTCATCAGAAGGGACATAATTTCTGGTTAGTGGCTTAGATGACCCTATATTAGAGCCATCAATTCATGAGGGGTTACAAAATTGTGGTAATTTAATTCTTTCATTTCTTCTTTGTCCTTTATCTGGAATGTCTGTAAAAAGAAACTTTCCTCTATCAACAGTTTTGTTACCCTGAAGTTCAGGTTATGCAGAAAATTTCATTAAATGTTTGCTTTTTCCTTTTTTTAGTTTTCAAAATAATCAGTTGGCTGCTTAACCTCCTCCAAAGGAGTTTGAGCTGTATGGGTTTATTTTATTTTATTATGAATAAAAATAACATGTGAGTAAATATTGATACATTTAACCTATTGGGTTATCTGCATGCTCAGATCATCCCAATTTTGGCTAGTGGGAGTCTTTTCAGTTTGGCTCCTGAGATTCTTTAGTATAATCCTGATAAATTCAGGTAGTTTCCTTGCTGTCTGGTATCTTGTACACTTTCTGCCCCAGACTGGGAATAGACCATTATTGAAGGAGACTTGGTTCCTTTTAGTGGAAAAGGATTTTTAGGAACCATAATCTGAGTGCTAGTGGTGTTCATTTCTACTCATTGTTATTTTGAGGCCTTCACAATGCTAGAATTAGAATATATGTTACTTTTAAAGATGGAATAAACCCTAGGTTCACATGCAACTTTCCTATTTAAATTCAGAACTTTCAAGAGTTTTTACTTCATCTGACATCTGTGTTTTCTTTAAATGACACCGAAAGCCTTAGTTTTTAACAATACTTGAATAATCACTCATTTTACTTATTTCCCAATACGGTACAATTGTCTCATATTAATAATATTGACATTGTTACTAGCAATGTTTACTACAAACTGAATATTTTTTTTCTCATTCTCGTTGTTGTTAGATTATATCCCTTTAGAGATATATTGTTAAATTACTATATTGCAAAGTTATTTGGAATAACTCTTGAGTTGTTATGCTGAGAAGTTTTGATGCTTGGGGAATGGTTTATTTCTTTAATTTTGTCTGATAATTTAATTTTGTCTTATATATATGTAAAATATTCACTGGGTTCTAAGATTAAATCTACAAAACAGGTTACATTCAGAGGAGTCTAGGGTCTATCCTTGTCCTCTAGGCAGTATTCTTCCCTTTTCTATAGGTAACCATTCTTTAAAAAACTTGATTTTTTAATATCAGGAAATATGTTTTTATATCCTTCTTAAACAGAAGGTATTGTAAATACTTTTCCTCATCTTGCTTTTTTTTTTTTTTAACTTAATAATGTTTCTTGGAGATTTTTTTCATAATAGTGTATTAAGATAGTAACCATTCCCTTTTCTGATTGTATAGTATTCCATTGCATGGAATAGTTTATTCAGTCAATTTCTCTTAATAGGTTATTTCTGGCCTTTTACCCTTCCAAATAATGTTATAGTTAAGAACTTTATACATGCATCTTCTATTATTTTTGTCAGGTTGGTGTTGAACATATATCTTTTGTTTGGTCAATGCATCTTTATTTAGGCATATTCGTTATAATATATATATACATAATATATATATACATATATATAATATACATAATATATATATTATAAAGAATATGTATATGCATATATATATACACACACATATATATATTTTAAACAAGGATCTAGGGATGGTAAAATCACTCTTATTTGTTTGAAAATATATTTTTGCCTTTAATAATATAGTGTTGCTGGGCAAATAATTTTAAGTTAATAGTTATTTTCTTTCAGCACATTGAAGATAGCAGTCCATTGGTCTCCATTGTTGCTAGGGAGCGGTTCGCTGTTAAAACATGGAACTTTTTATTTGTAGGTAGTTGGCCTTTTCTTCTTGATTGCTTTAAGATATTCTTTTAGTTTTAGATTATCTACAGTTTCAGTAAAGTGTGCTTGGAATGGCTATATTTTAATTTACCTTGTTTGGTTTTCATTTGGGTACCTTAATCTGTTAACAGTCTAATCAATTCTGCAAAAAATTCTTAGCCATTTTCTTTTCTATTATTACCGTTCTTCAACTCCAGCTCCTTTACCCCACCACCTTTCTCTTCTCATACTCTTATTAATTGCACTTTCTCATTCTACTTTCCATGTCTCTTAATTTCTCTTTCATATACATTATTATTTTTTATAGTCTCTCAGTTTAGCAGTTTTGGTAATTTACTTATGTATTCTTGTCCACATTTTTAAAGAGTTGATGCATGTTTTTATTAAGTTGGTTTACAGTGCAAAGTAATTGTATGTGGAATAGGTGCTCACTGGGATTTGTGCTTGCTCTGAAGTGACCACTAAAGTGTAAAAACTGAGGGAAAGGAGACCTCAAATACATTACATTCCAGAGAGTCCCCTAGCAACTGGGGCTTATCAAGGGTAGTCTCACTGGCTCTGCTATCTCCAGAAATACCCAGGGGCTTAACTATGTAATTAGAACATGAAGGAGAAGAGGAAATCATGGGAATCAGGATAAGCCATTATTTTAGTGGAGAGGGATCTCCTACCACTAAAAACCAAGCGACGGGGGAAGCACCAAATATCTCATTAACATCTCATTCCCCAGTTGGGTAGCAGACATGCTGGTGTGTTTCTGTGGCTACATGAGCAAGAGGTAAAGAGAACCTGAGAAAGATGGGAGGGTGGAGTACATGGGGACTCCAGGGAAGAATCAGGAGCCCTCTCTGCTATTTGGTGGGTCAGATTCATTTGGGTCAAGTAGACACTGGGAAAAGTGGTCTTGATTAGATATTTTGCCAGTTGCCACCTGAGAGGAAAGGCCACTGGGTGAGGAGATTCTAGTGACAAGAGACTGTGGGATAGACCTCCCAGGACAGAAGCTGGGTGTGGAAATATGAAATATGATGAGTCACAACCAGCTGCTTTCTTACAGAGGGTGGGGGGCCTCAGAGAGTGTTCTGGAGGACTTAAACAACTGTTCTTGCTTTGCATTTCTGTTTCTCTCCAGAATCTTTTGTTTCTTTCTTTGATCAATAATTTTACTATTACTAGATTAGAGTACACCCCCTTTCTTGTCTTTTTCCTTTTTTTACATGAGGAAATACATTTATTGCTGTTTTCTGTCTTTACTATTTTTTACTCATTTTGTTTGGCCTGTTAAGCACAACACTGACCTTTTAACCTCATTAGGCTGTATTTTGACATAGAGCTCCCTGGTGTTTGATGTGTTACCTCATATTAAAACGAGCCTGCTGTAGTCCATCTAGCATTTGTTGCCAGCTTCCTCCTCTATATCCAGGTGCCCTGTCACTACCACCTTTCTGCATCGAGTGAGCCCTCCTTTGCAGTTGCAGTCGCTGTCCTGATGCTCCTCATGTCCAGCCCTCACATGTGCTTTGCGCTCCAGTAAAGGGGCCATTTGTGCGACCAGGTAGGAAGAGATCGATTTTTCCAGAGTGATTTATACCTTCTGATAATTGAGCTATCATCAGTGACACCGCTGAGCACGCAAAAGAAAGTGGCACCTCTAGTCACAGGGAGAGTTAAGTCCTTGGAAGCATCTGAAAATAGTGACAGCAACATCTGGATATAAAAATAAAATTCTAGCATCATCAGGGGCCCCTGGGCAGTATAAGGAAATAGTCTATATTCAAGGAAAATTCTGCTAATGAGAACTAAGTTTTGAATGAGGTCATAAGCAAAGCCAGAGATGTAACCTTTATATTACCCCCTTATTTTTGTGCTTCTTTCCATAAACAGGTTTTTTTGTTTGTTTGTTTTATCATTAACATTTATATAAACAGATTTTTAAGTAAGATGTGTTCTCCTCTCCTGTGGTCTTATTACATTCCAAAGTACGGATACACATCTCAACCACTGCAATACCATGCTGTGTGACAAGTGGCTAGGAACGTCATACTTGATCAACAGAGAGGCTTGGGTTAGAATGTTGATATTGTTTACTCATTGCATGACCTTGAGCAAGTCATCCACCCTTTTGGAGCTTGTTTCCTCATAATACCTATTTTGCAGTGTTGTTCTGAGGGTTAAACATGAAACTGATGTAGAGTCATTTGGCACCTGGCCTATAACTCACAAGGTTGTCTTCTCTGTAGACTATGAGAGTAAAACCCACATTGGAATGAGCTTGGACTTATATTTCTCTTCTCTTTGATTTGTTGTTTGATTTTACTGATTGGAAAGCAAGTCATACAGATTAAATTGGTTGACAAGAAGGTGATTACTGAACTTAGAAATATTAAGAATAGAAATTTAAATAGAAGTTGCAAGAAAGAAAGCTGTATTCTGTGAAAATAGTGAATCATGGAGATGGATGGACCCTTTTATAATTTAACAGGGTTTCTAGGTCATTGGCTTTCTATTTATTGTCTGAAGCATAAGCTGACCCCATTTGATAACAGTGCTAAGCACTGATGATTTCTTTATCCCCAAAACAATTGTAGACAGAGGAGGAAAGGTATAAAGCTCTAGAGTTCTTAAGGTTGGGGACCATCTGCTCAGGGGTCATCTTTATATATATGAAGTTAAATAGTAGGTACATGAAACTTTGAATTTCCTCCCCATTTTTCTGCCAAAACCCAACAGCTCAAAACCTTGAGAACTTTGCTGTATTGCCCTTGCTTCTTGTAGTCAGAGCCTGTATATGGTTTGGAATGGGAATGCTGGAATTAAGAGCATGTCTTTAAGTAGGACATCCCCTGGACCTGATCCTGGTATATGGTCAGTGCCCTGTAAATTGTGTCTGTTATTATTTTTACTCCCAATTCAGCTTTTGTACTTGAGTCACATTGATCCTTAATCTTCCTTTGAATGTTTCTGTGTAGAGGAGTCTTTAAGTGATTAGTTTTGGATTCTTAGCTTTTATATTCTGCATTTTGAATTCTGTCCATGTAGCCAACCGACTCATGCTAATTGCAGTGCTCTCAATATAGAAGACATTTCTCAGATACAGGGTCTATTCCAGAGCATTTGAGGAAGACTGACAGGTCATTCCAGGATGGGCTTCATTCTCATTCCACTTTCCAAATTCCGTTTTTCTTAAACTGTTCCAGAACCTGGGAATTTAAAGACCCTCATTTTAGTACCAGGGCTTTATGTAACAGCCCTTCCAGCCCTCCTTCACATATTCCCATTTTGGCCAGGAAATCATATAGAAGCAGTCAGGGGACCCTGATGCCTTATTTTGAAAAGGCACATATTAATGCTTCTCTTCTCTTCTCAGCGTTTGATCAGAGCTTTGTCACCCTATAGGTAAAGACGTGGTTAGGATTTTTTCCAGCCTTTTTGTTGTTTCATTTTGGTATTCTCCTTGGATTCAGAAGTCCTACCACCCCCTGCCCCTCTCTGTCACACTTTCTCTTACCGGATACCCTCCTTTCCCGGCCACCCATATCTCAAGTCATCTGTCTTTTGGGATGAGATGTCATTACAACCTCACAATTTTAAAGTTGAAGATAATAGCATTACTATTTTAAGTAAGATTTACTGAATTTTCACCATGTATTAGACGCTGTTGTAGCCACTTTATTTTTATGAACGCACTTAATACTCACAACTGCTCCATGAAATAGATGCAGTTTTTATCTCCATTTTATAGATGGGAAAACTGCTACAAGAGAGGATCAGTACCTTGTGTAACTGCAGCAAGTAGACAACAGTTTGGTCACAGCTCTACTTGGACATTCAGGTGCTGACTGTGAGGAATTTTCTCTGTAAGCACTTCTAGGGTCTGGACACAGACATCCAGGATCCTGGCTCAGAAAGTCCCAAATAAGGCACTCTTGTCATCAGCAAGAGCACAACCTAAAAACATTTCCTACAAAATTTATAAAATACTGGAATAATGTCATTCCTGCAAATCTCCTTTAAAAGCATGTCTGCCAGACAACCTTTATGACAATACCTTTGTACTCAGGAAAAAAAATTATGAAATAATAAGAAAAATACTAAAATAAGTTCACTTCCCTCCTCTTCACAGGGTGCTGAGAAGGTATTTTTAGAGCTTGCTTTCCAAACAAAGGAAGTTGAGTTGATGAAGTCACTTTCATTTGGAAATCAGGTGAAAGTCAACAACATTAGCTTGTGAAATGAAAAAACAACACATTCCCAGGAGAGTATCTCTACATGCGAACTAATTTCTAAGATTTAAAAAAAAAAAAAATTAGACCTAATTCAGTCCAACAACAGGCAATTTTGAAAAGATTCTATTTAGGAACTACCCACTAAGTAGGAGTTAGCAGCTTACAATTATTTTTTGGTTTATTCTAAAAATCACTTGCATAGGCACAGGCTATTTGGGGCGGGGTGGGATGGAACCCTGATTTGAAACATGTCGCTGCCAACTAAACAATAAAATGAAGAGAACAATAAACAAAGGAAACCTTTCCAAAGGCTCTCTTCATTTACATTCTGAGATTACTGGCCTCATCTCTCTGCTGAAATAGCCTTGCGTTACTGGCCGTCCAAAAGCATAATCAGGTACTAGCGGGAGCTTTTGCTCCAGCAAACTGCACCAAGAATATTTGAATGCTGCCAAGACTATAGGGGCCTGTTTCAAGTTGTCACAGTATATGGTATACCGTGTCATAAATAAGGGAGGTATATTTATAAATCTGACATTAAAAATGTGTTCCTAAAATATCTCGTGTGTTCCCCAGCCATGTCAGCATAGAAATAATGTTTAGTATTTGTTTATTTTACTGGACCACCCCATGAACCTAGGGGAAACATGTTAGAAAAAAAATTATAGCTACGCCAACTATTCTGGGAGATACACGAGCCCTCCATGTTTATCAGGTTGAGGGCACTGTATTTTGATGTCAATAAGCAATTTTTCCAGCCCGGTCTCCTGCCCGACCCTTTTAATCCATCAATATATTATTAGAGATAAAGTTGGTGGATGCCTGCTGCAGTTAGAAGATAAATGACATCTCTGAAGTCAGGCATTAAAGACTAGATTAAGGCCTTGTGACACCGTTTTCAGTGCTCATCTGTGCACTTCTGTTCAACCTATCACACTGAGTGACAAGAAAGAAAAATAATGAACTGGGCCAGGGGAAGAAGAAGGAAAAAAAAAAAAGGCAGAAAAAGAGAGAGATTTTTTTCCCCCTAACACACAAACTACATCAGTTCATACTCGGGATTAGACTGCATTTAAAGAAAGGAAAAAAGAAAAGAAAATGGGGAATTGGGAAGGACAGGAAAGGGTCTGTTCTATAAAGATGAAAATAGGCAAAAGGAACATTAAAGCCACGAATTCCATTTCTGCCTGGCCCGTGTGGCTTTTGGTACCCCCACCTGCCTCCCAGCCTCTCCCATGCAGACGTCTCCTGGTTGGCATCCAGTTGCTCTAGGAATCTGCTCCTTCTCCGAGTTAGGAGTGCTGACATAAATCTTGCTAAGAGGCAGCGCTTGGTTCTAAATCTTAGTGAATCATGTTCTTCTATTCCCGCCAAAGGATTTCCTTCACACTGCTACCATTGGTCTGGTTGGAGGTATTAAAGAGTTTTGTAACTGTACTCTGATAGTGATTTGAATGTGGCTCCTGACGTGACAAATACACATGTTGAAGTTTTTCTGATTGTGTGGAATATAGTAGAAACAAATTAATGCGAGGTGGAAGCAAAAGGAAGGGGAGATGTAGGCCGGGGGAGAGGGCCCAGGTTTGTGGACAGGGGACCTTGAGTCGACTTAAAACTGATTTGCCTTCTTCCTCTTTCTCAATCACTTGTGTAGGAAAAAACCACCCCCTCCCCATATGTCACGCCATGTTTGTGAGGACAGAAGGGGCACCTTCCTTATAGAACACTTTTGTTCCCAGCATTTCAATAATCCTCCTCAGACTGAGACATTTTGTGCATCGTGGTGTTCCTGGGACCCTCCACAGTGGAACACATAGAAGGCCCTCTACTGATACTTGGTAACTGACTGAGAATTCATAAACACCTATCTCTGACACCAAGCTCCTGCTAAATGTCTTGTGTAAATTCTTCTGCCATCATAAATATCCCTTGCCTCCAATTAAATACTTGGCTTTCTGGCCCTTAGTAAGCTTCTCCTGCTGTTAATCTCATCACCCAGGGTCAATACATTCGGTTTCCAGGTCCTGGACTTTGCTTCTTTCTTGCATATCCCTTGTTCCTTACCCCCTTCTGTAGTCCCAGTTCAGGGCTTCTTTGTCCCAGACTTTATCGCCCCACAGTCTCTGTCCTTCACATCCATTGTACCAGCTGTTGCCAGATTAATAGTCCCCAAACCCTTCCTTAACTATGACCTTTCTTGCTCAAAACTTCAAATTCCTTATTATAGCATTAAGACCCTCCAGAATCTGATCTAACTGCTTTTCCAGTCTTTTTTTTTTTCTCTTCTTCCTCTAAAACTCTTCAGCAAAGTAGTTGACAATGTTTCAGACATGGTTATTATTTACTCATCTCTATCTACTTACTATTGTTCTCCCTTGTATTAAAATTTTCTTCCTGAAACCTTGTCCAAAATCTGTACATTCCGCCCTCACTTTCCTCCTTTTCCATTTGACTATCCTTGTCTTCCCTCAGTTGGACATGGTTTTTTGCCTTCTCTGAGATACCATGCTTTAGAACACTTGTGGCTATAAGTGACATAACTATGGTACTCATGGAAAAGGCAGGGGTTCTGTGGGTCTCAAGGAATCCAGCCAGAAGATTGGCATATCCAATCCAAGTTTGGCAATCCGAGATTGGCAGAACTGGTATGGCATTCTAGTTTAGTGTCCCTATTAAAAAATGCTTAGTATGTCCCAGAGAAAGAGGAAGCATAGCATTGACTTAGTCTTCATTACCATCATTAGTCTTCATTACCATTGAGCATTAGACGAAGAGGGTCACGAAGATGGAAATGAGGATTGTGGCAATGAACTAAATGAGAATTATAGGCTCAGGGGATGCAAAATGGGAGATCCTCCAAGATGTTGTCTCTGGGTCTCAGTGACAGTGGCTAAGTTAAATTGGCATTTCCTGTGGTGGAACATTCACATTAGGCTATTTTAATGTATTTTCTTCATTATAGGGAAGACATTTTAAATTCCAAAGGTATAAAAGTATGAGAACTATGGGGGGAAACATCTAGTTATAGGAGGTGAAACACACAAAGTAATGAAGGCAAATTCTAAGGAGATGAATTTCATTAGATTTAAGAAACCAATATAAAATATCCTATAGAGAAGTTATTAAAAAAAAAACTCTGTGTATTTCTTAAGAAAGTGTGGGAGAAATTTTTAAAAATTTCATCTCTATTAAAAATTAGTGTGTGCTCTGCTTTAGTTGCTGTAGGAAGTTAAAAAATATATCTCAAAGGGCAACTTTATTTTGAAAACAAGGGAAACTAAAAAACAAAACCAAACAGTATAAGATTAGAGTGTGATGAACTCCCAAAAACTCAAGTCCATTAGAAATTCAGGATGTGACCTTTTTTGGAATAATGGTCTTTGCAGATGTAATGATGGTAAAGTTTGAGATAAGATTATACTAGACAACAGTGGGTCCTATTCCAAGGACTGGATTCCTTAGAAGAGAGGAGAGGGAGACAGAGAGGAGAGGAGTAAGGCCATGTGACTATCCACAGGCAGGGACTGGAGTTATACTGCCACAAGCCAAGGATGACAGGAACCACAGAAGCTGGAAGAGGTGAGGAAGTATTCCCTTCTCAAGCCTTCAGAGAGAGCATGTCTTCATCATACATAAAAATAAACTCAAATGGATTAAGGACTTAAATGTGAGACCTGTAACCATTAAAATCCTAGAAGAGAGCACAGGCAGCGCAAAGGAAATAATCAACAAGGGAACCTACTGAATGACAGAAGATATTTGCAAATGATGTATCTGAGAAAGGGTAAGTATCCAAAATATATGAAGAGTCATACAATTCAACATCCAAAACACAAACAATCCAGTGAAAAAATAGGCAGAAATCATGACTAGACATTTCTCTGAAGAAAACATCGAGATGGCCAACAGACACATGAGAAGATGCTCAACATCACTCATCATCAGGAAAATACAAATCAGAAGGACAATGTGGAATCACTTCAGACCTATCAAAATGTGTAAAATGTGTAAAATGTGTAAAATCATAAACATAAGGAACAACAAGTGTTGGAGAGGATGTAGACAAAAAGGAACCTTGATGCACTGTTGGTGGGAATGGAAGTTGGTGCAGCCACTGTGAGAAACAGTGGGGATTTCTCAAAAATTAAAAAAGGAACTACCCTATGATCTGGTAATTGCACTAGTGGGTTTTTACACCCAAAAAACTAAAAGCAGTAATTCAAAGAGATATATGCACCCATATGTTTATAACAGCATTTTAAAATAATAACCAAATTATGTTGGTATGTATGTATGTATTTATTTATTGCACACAGGATGAGGTATGAGGGAAGGCGCAGAAGGAGAGGGAGAGAGAGAGAGAATATTAAGCATGTTCCACAAGCAGCATGGAGCCTGACCTGGGGCTTGATCTTACAACCCTGAGATCACGACCTGAGCTGAAATCAAGAGTTAGGTGCTTAACTGACTGAGCCACCAGGGCATCCCTATAGTAGCCAAATTATGGAACCAGCCAAGTGTCCATTGATAGATGAATGAATAAAGAAGTGATATTTACATGCGATGGAATATTATTCAGCCATAAAAACGAATGAAATCCTGCCATTTGCGACGACATGGATAGAACTAGAGGGTATTATGCTTAGTGAAATAAATTAGAGTAAGACAAATTCCATATGATTTTATTCATGTAGACTTTAAGAAACAAATGAACAAATGCAAGAGCATTTTGCCAGTGTTTGGACTTAAGGCCTCCAGAATTGTGAGAAGATAAACTTTTGTTTGAAGCTACCCAGTTTGTAGTGATTTGTCAAGGCAGCCCTAGGAAATAAATACAATGATTAACCAGAGTGTCAGGGAAGAAAAGCATCTGGAGAAGGAAGAGTTTCCTGGAGGATGTCAGGCTGTAAAACAAAAAGGTTTAGGGAAGTGAGGAAGAGTGGGAGGGTTTTCCTGGCAGGAGGAACCCTGGGAGCAAAGGTTTTAAGTACTGTACTTGCTCTGATTTATACCTGATGGGGAGCTCTTGGATTTCTTGTCTCTTGGTACAGATATATCAAATAGTTTCATATTAACTCTTATAATAAGGGGAAGATTATTGGTTCCCATGTAGACCAAAGAAAATTGAAAGAGAAGAAACAATGACAAAGATCATGAAATTTGAGGTGGAGGCTTTTCCAGTAGGGAAACAAAATGAGGAATGTTGTTGAAGCACACATTGGTGTACATGTGTGAAAAATACTTCCTGATTACATATATTAGGATATGTATAAACAAACTAGGTAATGAAAAAACCCAAGGGAGCAGTGAGAGAGAAAACAGTTTATACTTTATGTGCACAATCTCCAGATAGGGAAAGAAGAGGGAGGAAGCAGGGAAGAGAAATTCAATTAAAATAGAGCTACTGTTCCCTCCTCCACCCACCAGGTGGTGTCATCAGCTTATGACAGCTTGGTTGCCACTTAGCAGGTCACAGTGAGGAGAGTTGAAGTGCAAATGTGCCTTCAGAAATTTGTGAGGCTTGGGATATTTGCAAGCTATGCACTTATGATTTAGGTAGGGGTCTGTAAAATATAGATGCTTCCTAAACTATCTAGACTCCAATTTGACAAGAGTTCAAAATGGTCATGGATCTTCCAATTGACTAATGAATGAAAAATAAGGAAAAGCAGGAGGTTTATTACATTTGTAAGTTAACATGTGTATTGTTCTACAATATTATAAAGTCACAAGAATTTTAGAATTGGAAAATCCTGTTTACTTAGGTCTAATTTTTTAATATAGGCTTAGCTGCTCAGGTAGATAAACCCTGAAACCCAGAAACTATGCGTTATTCATTTTTTAACCTTCGGCAGGCACAGAATATAGGTGCTTAATCAGTGTTTGTGGAATGAATGAATTCTATAGAATTCTGTAAATGAAACTGGAAGTCTGGTCAAATATGCTGTTCCTAATAGTGATACGGTATGCCTAAAATAATTTTTATGAAGAAATGGAATATAGGAAAATTTCTCAGTAGGAGAAATTCTTGAGCTCCTGTGATAAGCTTCTAGGATTTAGGCTTTATCATGCCCCACACACCATGGGGATTTCAACTGGCTTCTGGGAGTCCTCATTCATGGTGGGAGCTCATTGTCTTTGCCTGGCCTAAAGCAGTGGATTCTCGATTTGCAGGTACACCTTTGAAATGGGGGCACATCTTGCTCTTTACATACTTAGCAAGGGCCTCAATATTTCTAAGAAGAGGGAGAAGGAAAGAGGAGTCTCAGATGAGGCTTTTGGTGACTCCTGAGCTGCAAGTACAGCCCTGTCCTATCCCAGGATTAGTTCCAATGACCACCATGCTCTGATGTTTTGAACAAAGAACAACTTACTGAAGTGTTGTAGGTGGTCAGGGTGTGTCTTGGTGTGGTCCATCATGGAAGCAAAAGAAGTGAAAACTAAAATTTTGTGCTAGATATGATCACATCAAACAAACCCATGTTCTATAAATCACCTTCCATAGTCCAACACTGTATGAGCCATGGCCACTGTGCTGCTCCCTCTCTGCCTCCACCCCATAATGTTCTGATATGTGTGCCACTGTCCCAGCCATGCATGCATATTTTGGGTCAGTCTATCTAAATCAAATAAAACATTAACTTATCCTATGGGTGGAATCCTGGAGGAACAGTTCCCCCCCACCCCCTTAAAGTATCCAGGTCTCTCATTTGAAAGATGGGAGCTGTAACCTAATGGTACCCAACCCCATCCATTATGCCTTTCTGCAAGATATTCCTGCAAGTCTTCCTGCAAGATATTCAACTATTTCGTCTCATGTACTCATATCCTCGTTGCCCCACAATTATGTTATTCTAGAAGAAGTGAGTTCTCAGTCCTGTAAACCTTCATGAGCTTGTTGATTATGGCCCTTGTCCTAGATAACCCAGATCATCAGTAGCTATGCAGCAGAGAGTCTGAATTAGGGCAGGGATATGCTCAGTAGGGCAGGAATAGGATCCCTCACTATGAGTCATTTCCTTGGACAGACATAACTTTAGAAACTGGGACCAAGATTCTATGATAGAGGTAGCCTTTGCAAGTCAGTGAAGGGCTGGAGAGACCTCTGTGGAGAAGGAAGGGGAGCAAATCTCACCAGTCCTTCCACAAAAACCTTCTAGAGGCAGTATTTGTGGTCCGATTCTTCTGCTCTGCTAGTTCCCAGCTGCATGAGAAACTGGAAACCCTTCTTGGCTATAAAATGGGCATAGTATAAACTGCTTTGCAAGTTTATTGTAAGGATTAGAGAAATTAATGCATTTTAATGCATTGGAACATTACAGGTTATTAACAAATATTATTAGTTTATATATTTAATTTAAATACTAATTTAAATATTAATTACTTTCCTTTTATCCCTTCTCCTTTTCCAGTTTTATCAATAAATTTACTGAGTTCCCACTAGAACAGTAATCTCTGGAATTTGGGTGTATAGAGTAATTGCGTTTTCTGTTAGATCAGAATGAAGGAGTTCAGATGCTTTGCTTTGGGGAGCTCACACTTTGCAAAATCAGAAGCAGGGTTCAGTCTCTGCAGGAAAGACAAAGCCAGAAGAAACTATTCTATGTCTGTGCCTCGAGGAGGCCATAAGTCCCTTCACACTGCCTAAGGCACAGCCTCCCTTTTCCCTCTCTGCGGGAATCTCCTGGGGGCCCCTGAAACCAGGGACTCCATTGTTGTGTATCTCAGTTTTTTCATTTTCCTGAGGAGAGCTCAGTGATGTTGACCTTGTGAGCAGGAATATTAAGTAATTTTCATAAAGACTTATGAAAAGACAGGTATTTCTAAAAACCACGCTGTTTGTTTTCCTAGCTCTTTACAGTGCAGATATGCCTGTGTGGATATGCCCTCCACATAGCTTCTGATCACCTGGGAGCTTTATCTTTCTTGTCTGGCCACAGTGAGCTATAGCAAACACACCCTCAATTCCCAGGCTGACACAGAGTCTCCTTCTCCTTCTAGCGCCTTCATCATCACTGTCTCCTTTTGAAGATTCTTTTTTCAGCTCACTCTTTTTCAAAAGATTACTTTGTCACAATTATTCAGGAAAGGGTTTTGCGCCTGTAGGAAATATTAATAGACTATTATGAGGTCCTACAACTAATTTTTCCACACATATCATCTGTCTTTGCATGGTTATTAAACTTCAACAATATTTCATGCAATGCTTCCCTGCTAAATTAATTTGGTTCCTTCTTTTCTGGCTTCTTCTTTTCTGTCCACAAGCTTTAAAATTAAATTGAATCTTCATAATTATAGCTTTTTGTTGTTCTCCTTCATATCTTTTTCTTTTTTTTCAATTTCTCTATCAAAGGAGCAATAAAGACATAAAGAAGCAAAATTATAACTCTAAAAGACCCAAATGGTCTGGAGTTTGATGGGCTTGAGGTTGGGTGTCTTTTAAGTAGGAGGAGAGAGGGTGAAGAAATTCAGACCTGCCTGGAATGTAGATAAATAGGCTCTGATTTATCCTAGGGCATTGAAAACATTGAGAGAATTGTTCTCTCAATCATGTAACTTTCATAGTTGCTATGGTGTTCTTATTTGTGTCAAGTGATACTCTCATTTTTTTTTAAAAGTAAATATTCAGTCTCTTTCCACACATTCACACAGAGGCACACACAAATTTTTATTTGTGGATAAATTTTCCCAAAATCCTATACAGCTATTAAACTTCTCCTAAAATTCTTTAAGGCACCAAGGAATCTTCACTTTTATGTTAACGTATCTCAAGACTGGTGGATGAAAATCTGAAACCATCACAGAGGTTGGAGTTGACCCTGCCAGGGCACTAACCAAGGGGCTAATGGGAACTGGAACCAGGAATAAGGCTCAGATTGGAAGCCCTGAGAGTCAGGGGTAAGAGTCAGTTAAAGTCTATCTGGGAAAGTGGAGGCTCAAACAAAATGGGAATATGGGGGAAAGGACTCGTCAACTCTCTTCCATCTTCTGCCCCTTGGTTCACTGTTCTATGAGTTTCTCCATAAGACAGAATAAGATACCAACCTGATGCATGAGATAGGTAGGTATAGCTGATTGGGCCCTGTTCCTGGTAGGTGGGATTACCATGTTTCTACGGCCAGTGGCCATCCTTAGCCTTTCTTCAGGTGGAAGAGGGCCCCATCAGGCAAGCCAGCCATCCTTGTGAGCCTGCCTTTTGAATCCAAACTTTTGTTTGGGTCGGGGATCCAAGACCCATCATGATGCTTGCTGCCTCCTTATCTCCTCATTTCTCCAGCCAAAAAGTTTTTCGTCTGAGATTCAGAAAGGAAACTTGCATTTAGCAGTATTGGTGCAGGTTTAGTAATAAGGAGGTACCTGCCATTATTCCTGTTCTGTCCCTGTGGCAAGGGTGGAAAGGCAGAGCAGGATTTCAGTGGTCCTAGGACTTTGGCCAGAATGTCAGGATACAGCCAATATCTTAATTCTAATCCACAAAAGAGGGACTAAATATAAATATGGAATCAGGCAATATTCAGAGTTTATGGAGGTATGATCAGTGGAAGGCCAGATATAGGACAGGGATTAGTGTCCTGGAGCATTGCTTTGAACATCAGTAGCTATTTACATTTCACAGTAATGGGCTGTGGGTTTTATGGTATCTGATGTGTCAGGTTGGGTTAAGGTCCAGAAATACTTCTCCGTAAATCCAAACAGGATTTACCAAGCCAGTAATTGTGTGATCAGATCTCAGACAAAGGCGAAATTTACTGAAGAAAATAAATTAAAACAAGAATTAAAAAAAAAATAACAACTTCTAGTTTTCCAACATACTTGCAAAACAAGAATTACATTCCTGATCACAGAGGAAGGAGAATCTAGAGATGGTCTAGTCCATTCTTCTCACCTGAGGAAGAACTATAAGCCCCGAGGAATTGGCTGGAACTAAGACCCCAAGTCTCCCCAAACCTAAGTCATACCCTACATCACTTATTCAGTACCCCCTTCTCTAGCTCCTTAGTATGCATTTAAACAATAACACTGTACTTCTTAAACCTCTATGATTTGGAATTTTTTCTCATTCAGCTTTGGCAATTCTGGATTAGTAAAATACTAATTAATGAAGACTACAATATCACACTCTAAGGGGTGTGATCAAAGAGGTGAGAGACTAGAGTTTTTAAGAAGTTAATTTAAATAACAATTGCAATATTTAGGGTTACTTTTATAATGCTTTACTTTTGGGAAAAAAAAGAAAAACTTCTAATTATTTAGTTAGATATTTTTTGCCATGCCTGTAAATTAGAAATAGATATAATATTTCCCCCATTTTAGTAAATGGGGGAAAAATTGGTAAATAGACCAGTTCTTAAAGCAGTTCTGTTATCTCCAAGATGGTGGCCTATTCTGCTTTGAGACAGATCACCAATAAGGCTATCTCTACAACTCATTAACACAATGAAGGCCATGATGTGATAGCAAAGCAGTGTATTCAGGTAATTGATCCTCAGGGCAGAAGAAGGAGTGGCTGACACTGGCGCCTATCTTCACAATCCATGCTGTTAAGACCAAACTACAGGCAGGGGTATCTGATGAAGATGTAAAAGGTTCAGTACAGAGATGTGGCCATCAGTTACCATCAAATTTGTTAATATTTTCCGAACTCAAATCAGATGTATTTAAAAGCTCAATTAATTTGGGGGCACCTGGATGGTTCAGTGTGTTAAAGCCTCTGCCTTTGGCTCAGGTCATGATCCCAGGGTCCTAGGATCGAGCCCTGCATCAGGCTCTCTGCTCAGCCAGGAGCCTTCTTCCTCCTCTCTCTCTGTCTGCCTCGCTGCCTACTTGTGATCTCTTTCTTTCAAATAAATAAATAAAATCTTTTAAAAAATAAAATAAAAGCTCAATTAATTTTGTTGAATGGGCATGAATCAGGTACTTCCTCTGGAATGATCAGGGACTCACCCAGGAAGAGGACCCAGGCTCTACTCCCATTTAGCTCCCCTTTTCCCTACACCCACACCGGGGCTTAAGCAAGGCAGGCTGTGAGTAGTGGAAGTGGGATTAAGTAATAAGTTCTAGCCATCATTTACTGAATAATTGCTATGTATCAGACATTTTTCTAAGTTTCTGGACTAAACCATTTTGTTTGATAGTGAAGGAAGATAACACACATTCATTAGTTCATTTATTTGTTCGTTCACAAACATTCCCAGACTAGCCATTTTCTTCCAAGCACTGTACCAAGCACTGAACACATAAGAATAAATAGGGCAAAGTTGACATTCAATAGAAAAATGTGTTGTGAATTGTAAAATGCACTACAAGGTTAAACGTTTGGTAGTTTCTAATTCTGATGGGAGGCTCTGGGAAGGAAGGATCTTTATTGAAGAATGGTGGCAGCATTCACTCCTGTTTGCACAGAAGTGGTGAGGATGGGTGGAACAGGGTGGCTGAGCGCGCTGTTGTAAGAAGCACCTGTGTGAGATTCTTGGTTGTCTTCCTCACCCATTCAGACTCTCCTTGCTTCTTTCCCTCTCTTCCCTTTGCTAGCCACTCTCCTCTCTGCCACCAGCTTAAACTGCCTAACTTTCAACTTCAGTCATACTAATAATAGCTAATACTTAAAAGTCCTTATTCTGTATACCATTCTAAGCTCTTTACAGATTATAAACTAATCTGCACAACCCTAAGAGGTAGGTACCGTTATTATCCCCATATTACAAATGCAACAACTGAGACCCTGGGATGTGACTTGTCTCAGGTCACAGAGTAAAGGGAAAGGGAAGGGAAATCAGCCAGCCTGGCTCCAAAGTCTTCATTCCCAGGGGCCAGGCCAGGGTCTGCTGCCTCTTCTGTCTTTCAGTTCAGAAACATCCCCCAGTTCACTACTCATTACCAAGTAAATCCAAACCTGAACTTGTAACCTGAATGCAACTCTAGTCCTGCCTCCCACTGCTCACAGGGATCACTCACCCCCTCCCCCTCAGGCAAACAATTATTTAGCATCCTTTAACATTCTTTAACACCCTTGGCTTTTCACTTCTTTGCCTTTGCTTTTTTTCCGTCCACCTGGAATGTCATGTCCTTTACAACTCCAAATCCAACCTATTTTCAGTAGCTAGCTGAAATGGCCTGATCTCTGTAAAGACTTTCCTGATTCCTGAGTTGAAAAGATGCTCTCTCTCCCCTGAACTCTCTTAACACTTTAATTCACATGTATTTTTACACCCTTTTATTACAGATACTTGTAGTACATTGTAATATAACTAAGATGCACGTGCTTTATTTCCACTTGATTTGTAAGCTTTATGAGGCTCTCTGTGACCCCTTGTTTCCCACCCATTGAAACTCCCTTAACTGGTCCCCACTTAAATCCCCCCTAACAATTTCTTTTGGCCAGTGTCCCTGACACAATGAATACTCATGGCTATTTAGTCAGATGTCTGGCTAACTTAGGACTGTGCAGTTTAACCTCTGTAGTCTGGGTGTCCTTATCATTAAAGGACCTTGTCTCTTCCAAGAGTGTCACGGTATGGGAAATAAATCACGGTTCCCTGCTAAAGGCCACTCTTTGGGCAGTGTGGCATTGTGGTAAAGAGCTTGGATTCTCTTGTGAGACTCCCTGGGTTAGAAATTGAAATCTGTCACTTATTACTGGCTGTATAACCCGAGCCAAGCATGCCTCAGAACCTTCTGTAAAGTGGGTGTGACAACAGTCTCTCACTCTAGGTTATTAGGAGGATCCAATGACTTAATTATGAAGATTTGTCTGGCATGCAATAATACCGCTTACCAACAGGAGGCCCACGTATTTGGGCATCCACTAGTCAAGCTGTACCTTACCAAGTGTTAATTGTCTTTGTTCATAAATCTGTGTGTGACAGTTGTACTTAATATTGTCACCATGAAATTGAATTAAATGTTACATAAACTGATGATAAGTGTAAAAAGAATTGTTTCTTTGAACATTAAATTGAATGCTTTGGACTCAATAAGTGTAAGTCAATGAAAAATAGCTGTTGGATTAGATGTGGGAAAAACATTATAAAAGACTAGAGAAAAATCATAAACATCTAGAAAGTTTCTGTACTGAGATTGCTTCAAAAATGACTAAGTTCTTGCTGTACTTTATGGAAACTGGAAATCAGGGGTGATGCATTTCTATGGGTATGGTTTGTACAAAAAAGGGAAGGTAGAACACATAAGTGTATGTACATTAAAAGCATGTGGCCCAACATCAAATTAATGGTGAATAAACGTACATTTGTATATTTTAGTCATAACATATAAGATATGCTTATGCAACTTTTTTTTATAAAAAATTTAAAGCTTCACAGCTTTAGTGGACTTTTTCAGTAACCACTATTCCCTGTCTGGAGAGTGGTAGATAAGAAAACATCTCTGAACACTTCTTGAATTAATGAGTGAACAAATGCATGGGCTTAGAGGTGGCTGTAGCAAATGCTCTTGACTCTGGTGATACTTCCTTGGCTCTCACCTCTACATGCCAAGCCTGCTTACTAGGAATATGTCATATTTTCCATCTGAGAGCATTTGTTTCTGTCTGTGGAAATCACTTTGCTCACACACAGGGCAAGTCTGGAGTGAGTGTGGGAGAGTGAATGCCCCAGAAATCACCCCTTTTAATAACAGATGGAGGTTTGGGAAATAAATGACTCAGTTTCTTTACCCCACCACTGAGCTTTCTCTGAGATATATTCCTCATGGTCTCCCAGAGGTCACCAGTTACCCATGGTGGTGACATCCTGAGTAATGCAGTCACCACTAACTACTCCTTCTTCTTTGCCTCACTTTCTTACACCCTTATTGATGTTTCCCAGTATCATCTCCAAATATGCTACTTGCTCTTTATTTTTTGTCTTGGAGTCTTCAGGGAGAACCCAAGCTAAGATGTAAGCCCAAGCCTTAGGGCCCACAACAAGGCCTTTCACAGAAAAGATCTACAAATCTGATCAAACCAAAGAGTACAAGTTTAGTCAGGACAAGTTTTGATTGAGGCTGAAACAAAATATTCCAGATTTTAAGTCAACAAAATGGTACTGTTTTAGTTTCTAGACCAGTTACCAGTTACTAGAATAAGATTTTTGGTTGCTTGTTTTTAAATTCCAGTTGTTTTCCTATGTACATGCAGCCTTTGAGAAGTTGAAACCATAAGAATTAACTTTTGCATGCAGACCCAAGAAAGTCAACAAGCTCTGCTTTATCTCTTGCTCTCCCTTGTGTTCTGTTCAAACAAGAGGGCTGTTCTCTAGGGAATTCTGCATGGGCCTGCTCTGCCTCAAGTTGGTTGAGAGGCAAGACAGTCCCTGCAATGGCTTCCCAGGCTTTCAATGCTGGGTCATGGGTCTGTGGACCAGAGAACTCTCTCTGAGGCTCACGAGCCACTTCTAGTGAAAGAGCTCAAACCCTGAATGGTTCTGGTGTTCATAAAAATGTCTGAAAACCTTTCACTAATTCCCCTGTTCACCCTCACCCTACCCGGGGCACATGGCTTAAACTGTGTATTCCAGGACGAATGTAAGGCCCCAGGTGCCATGCCAACCCTAATGAGGTCTGTAGATTCATGTGAGCAGCAGCAGCTGCCTGGGAAGATATCCAAAGCTACATCAAACCTCAACAACTGTCCTGGGATAGCTGTGCTGGCTGGGATTCCCCCCTGCAGCCAGCAGAAGCCCATACACACCTGTGGTTAATCCCCCAGAGCAGTAGTTCTGACCGATGAAGAGCAGGCAATATCCCGGCTGGGCATGGAAAGGTGAACAAACATTGTCCATTACTCTGCCAATCGCCAGTCCCCTCATTCTGTTATTTTTTTTTTCCTTGGGTAAATTTGGTTTCCTGAAATTAATTATTCAACAGGAGGTGACAGCCGGTGTATAGCAGCACTGTTGGAACAGAGAATAAAGAGGCACATTGGACACAGCAGCTGCACCTCCCAGACCCTGAAATTTAAGATCTTTATAAATGATCTGTTAAAACTATAGTGACGATAAGCTTATGAATCATGATCTATATTAATCAGGGCTGCTGATATGGAAAGATTAATTGAAACGTGCAGTTCTACACAAATGATAAAGTGGTAACAATTTAATATCAGACAAGAAGAGTGAAGAAATTACACTCCAAGCTTCATGCATCATTACTATGGATATTAATATTTTACCCAGCGCAACAGCATTGGGAATCATAATGAAAATCCATAAGTGGTGCACAGACATGATTAAATACAACAGTCTTTAGGAGCTGTTTGGTGGCGGCAGTTGGGCCATATTTCACTCTGTGGCTGGTGATTCCAGTGATAGAGTCTAGACGAGGGTGATTAAAAATTGTTCCTCCTAAAGGCTGTTAACCTTTTACTACTAAAATGAATTTCTTTGATTTTTAAATTACGTCGTTCTCTTTGCTCTTTTCAAAACCAAACTTGATCCCAAATTTTGACAGGATGCTGGGTCCTTGGTGTAATGACAGTCCCTTGCCATAGGTGTGGCATTAGCCAGGTCATGGAGAATAGAAGTTGATTGCCTACTTTGACGAGGGATGGCTGGAGTGAGTGATGAACTTTCAGGGATCCTTGGGTGGTTCCCAAAGATCAGAAGTTGATAAGAATAAGGCTATCTTCCTCACCCAACCTTAGCAGAGTGGAGATGGAAATGACTTATTCTGAGATCCTGGTATCACTAGGTTTAGTTAATTCACTTATTTAGTCTCTCCTCTAACCAACAACCATACAAGCATATGCGTATACCTGAGAAGTGCAAAAACCTGCCCTAAAGAACACATATTCCAAGCTGAGGTGAAAACCCAAATCAACGTGATGGCTTCCAGAATGGAAGGAGAGTCAGAAGAGTTTCTTTGCCACACTGTTTCTACTACCCTGTGAAATCTTCACTCACTTAAAAGTCAACCTGAACCCTTTTATCTTTAGGTAAAACAGAGGTGGCAGGGTACATTTGCAGTGGTGATATTCATAACCACCTCAGACAGTAATAAGAAATGTAGCCTGTTCCCCTGAGGATATTACAACTGTTTCTTCTGTATTCTGGTTTCTTAGGTCTCTAGAGTAGTGATTCTCAAATTTTAGTGCATACAAGTATCAAGTATGTGTGTGTGGGGGGGGGGGTTGTTAAAAAATGCATTTTCTAAGAGAGGATTCCTATGGAGATTCCTGGAATTCTTTTACTGAATAGCTCTCTTCTTTTTGAAACTCTGCCCTGTTGCTTCCAGTCTCCTCAGTCTCCCTAAACTCCTATTTATTTCCTCAACTCAATGAGACCATGCACTCAGCTTGGGATTGCTTTACTTCCTTGTGGTCTGGAATGTGTTTTCAGGCAAAGAGCTAGGATGATCATAGTCACTTTATTTTCTTTCTTACATGGAGCACGGTTCTGTGCTGCTTGTTCCCCAGTGTCTGAAAACAGTCATTTCATATATTTTTTCCAGTGGCTTGGTGTGGAAGGGTAAATCTGATCACAGTTATTCCCTTATAACTCAAAGTGAAAGTTGCTACCATTGCTTTTTATCTTAAATGGTGTCCAGATTTCCAACCCTGCTAACTTTTCTATCTCATGTTCTACCAGTCTGCTCTTTATTTGTGAAGCTCCAGACAAAACCCATTTTTTTTCTCTGCATTAAATACACTGAGCATCTTTCAAATGTGGGTCTTTATACTTATTCTTTCTTCTGCCTAGAATACTCTTCTTATTCAGATTGCAGCTTGAATGTCATCTCTGAAGTTCTACCCTGACCACTTGGCTAAATTCAACATTCAATATCCCAGTTTATTATGCCACACTGTTTTATTTTCTTATTGACTTCATCACTGCCTGATATGATCTTAAATATTTGTTTACATATTTGTTATCTCCCACAAAAATTGTTTCTATGAGACAGAAAACATATCTGCCTTACCTACTATGAAATTTTAGAGGCTAGTACAGTGTGATAGATGCTTAAAAAATAGATATATGCAAAAGAAAAATTCAGGATGACTATTATGATGGAGTTTTCTGGGGAACCAATTACAAGGACAGAAATTTTGCTTTGGTAGGAGATAAACCTTAAAAGTTTTGAACTCTGGGTTAGTCAGATATTTGGGACTTCATAGTCTTATAATGAGATGGTTAAGAGCATGAATTTTGAGGTTTGGAAGACTTGGCTGTTTGGTCATTGGCTTTATTATTTAGAAACAGTGGGTGTGACCTCAACTTTCTTCCATAAAAAATAATCCATCAGGGTTGTTGTGAGACAATGTCTATAAAACATGTGGTATGGTGCCTGGCTTGAAATTAGAATTACACAGAGCTTAAAGTAACTGTTTGGTAGGCTCAATGAGACAAAAAAAAAAAAAAAAAAAAAAAAAAATTGGGATTTTTTTTCCCCCACCAAGAACTAAAGAACTAAAGAACTAAAACCCATACCATAACTGAGTCACAGATTTAAGATGCCCTGCAAACCCCGAACCAGAAAAAGAGAAATCCATACATAAGCATATAATAAAAACATTAAAAACTAAAAACAAATAAAAATACACAAGCTATCAGATGGAAAAAATACCATTGTCAAACCAAAATTAGACTGACAGCTTGTCACTTAATAGAAACAACTGAAATCAGAAGACCTTGAAATGGTATCAAGGTATGAAAGAGAAGAAGTGCTAACCTATAATTCTATCTAGCAAAAGTATCTTTCAAGAGTGAAAAGAAGACATTTTCACACAAATAAAAATGGAGAAGGTGTCACCAGGAGATGTTAAGGTGTTCTTCAAGCAGAAAGAAGATGATCCTGGATGGAAGCACAGAGATAAATGAATGAAGTGCTATGAAAATAATGCAGGTAAAAAAAAGAAAAAAGAAAAAAGAAAAAGAAAAAAAAGAAATGATGAAGGTGAATACAAATAAACACTGACTGAAAAAAAGAATGTGTTTTTAGGTTTAAAGATATATAGAACATTAAAATGCATGACAACAGGGCTGCCTGTGTGGGTCAGTCTGTTAAGTGTTTGACCTGATCTCAGCTCAAGCCTTGATCTCAGGATTGTGAGTTCAAGCACCATGTTGGGCTCCACATGGGCATGGAGCCAACTTTAAAAAAATGCATGACAATAACAGTATAAAATTCAGGGAGGGCATATAAATGTAGCTAAAGATAGTTCTAATGACCTTGTTGGTATTGCCTATGTAGAGTATACCAAATAATACCAAATAATATTAGATATTTATAACTTAAGGATGCATGTGGTAATTTTTAGTGTTATCATTACAATGTAGGGGTGCATGATTTCCAAGATAATAATGGAAAAGAAATCATAAAAACACTCAACCTATTTTTTAAAGGCAGAAAAGGAGAAATAGAATGGAAAAAGGAAAAAGAACCGGTATGGTAAATCCAACCCAAACATATCAGTAATTATACTAAAGTCAAATAGACTAAATCTTGCATGAAAAGATTTTCAGACTGAATAAAAACTAAAACTCATTTATAAATGTTTTACATTTATAAAAGATATGTGTAAAACATAAGGATAAAAAATAAAGATAAAAGAAAACCTTAATTAAAAGAAAGCTGATATAGTTGGATTAATAAAAACAGACAAAACAGACTTTGGGAAATTACTATTGGAGATAAAGAGGATCACTTTATAATAATAAAGTGTTTAACTCATAATCAATATATAACAATTCTAAATTTATAGACTCTTAATGTGTGAATTCAAAATATGCAAAAATTTACAGAACTATAACAATTGGATAAGTCCACGATCACAATGGGTGGTTATGACCTATCTTCAAATGACTGATCTTAAAAAACAGATGAAATAGTCAGTGAAGTTATAAGAAATATGAATATGTATGGGCATTCTACCTACCATCTATGTATGGAATAGATATTCTTTTAAATTTCCCAGGGAACATTTATAAAAATTGACTACATGCTGGGCCACAAAGCAAGCTGCAACAAATTTCAAAGGATTGAAATCATACAAAATTTGTTTTCTTATGACAATGGAATTAAAATTAATAACAAAAATATAACTAGAAAATCTATGATTGATCTACAAATGTCTACTTTCACTACTTGGGAGTTAAGTATATTTCCAAATAATCTGTAAGTCAATTGATTTTCACCAAGAGTGCTGAGACAATTCAATAAGGGAAGAGTCAACAAATGTTGCTTGGACAACTGGATAGCCACATGCAAAAGAATAAGTTGGACCACTGCCTCACACCACATACAAAAATTAACCAGAAGTAGACCAAAGTCTTAAATGTAAAAACTACAACTATAAAACTCTTAAGAGAAATCATAGGTATAAATACCTGTGACCTTGGATTAGGCCATGCTTTCTTAGATATGACACCAAAATCACAAGCAACCAAATAAAAATAGATAGGACTTCATGAAAACTAAAAACTTGTTTCAAAAGACATTATCAAGCAAATGAAAAAATAACCCACAAAATAGGAAATAATACTTGCAAATCATATATCTGATAAGACTCTAGTATCTAGATTCTATAAAGAAGTATTACAATATGACAATTAAAAAGCAAATAACCAAATTAAAAATAGGAAAAGTAACTGAATAGATAATTCTTTAAACAAGGTATACACAATAAATACATGAAAAATGCTCAGCATAGTTAGCCATCATGGAATGGCTAATTCTACTTCACACTCACTAGGATGGCTATAAGAAAAAAGATAACAAGTGTTAGAGAAATTGGAACCTTCATGCACTGCTGAGGAGAATGTAAAATGGTACAGTTGCTTTGGAAAACAGTTTGGCAATCCCTCAGTCAAATACAGAATTACCATATGATCTGGCAAATTCTACTCTCAAGTATATATCCAAAATAAATAAAAAACATATGTCTACACAAAACATGTGTGTGAATATTTATTGCAGAATTATTAATATCCAAAAGGTAGAACAACCCAAATATTCATAACTCATGTATGGATGAAGTATTGTTTAGCAATAAAAAGAAATGAAATACTGAGGAACATTGAAAACATCATGCTAAGTGGAAGAAGCCAGTCACAAAGGACCACATTTGTGTCATTCCATTTATATGTAATTCTAGAATAGGCAACTCTATAGATACAGAAAGTAGATTAGTAGTTTCCTAGGGCTAGGTGGGATTGGCAGATGGTGTAGTGATGACGAAGATAGGGGGTGTATTGGGGATAAAATATACAAAAACTTATTTTGGCAATGAATGTACAATTCTATGAATATATTGAAAGCCACTGAACTGTATACTTTGGGTAAGTTGTATGGTATATGAATTGTCTATTTTATATATATCTGTATCTATATCTATACAGTGGTAGTTTTTAATTTTTGAGGAACTAGACTCAAAGTTATCAAATTTGTATAACTTGTTTATAGTATTCCATTATTATCCTTTGATGCTTGCAGAGTCTGTAGTGATATCCCCTATTTCATTGAGGATGTTAATTTATGTCATTTCTGTTTTTTTCCCTTTGGCAGTCTGGCTAAAGTTTATAAATTTTATTATTCTCAAAGAACTAGGCTTTTACTTCATTTATTTTCTTTTGCTTTTCTACTCTCAGTTTCATTGATTTCTACTTATATATTATTTCTTTTCTTCTCATTTTGCCTTAATTTGCTCCCCCCCTTTTAAGTTTCTTTAGGTAGGAAATTAAATTATTGATTTGAGACTTGTCCTGTTTTCTAATGTGTGCATTTAGTGCTGTAAGTTTTCCTCTCAGTATCGCTCTGTGTATCATAACTATTGATATGTCTTATTTCATTTTCATTCAGTTCTGTGTAGTTTTAGATTTCTCTTGAATGTCTTCTCTGATCCATGGATTATTTAGGAGTATGCTATTTAGTTTCCCACTATTTGGAGAGTTTACTATTATCTTTCTGTTTTTTTACTTCAAATTTAATTCCATGTGGCAGAGAATACCCTCTGTGTGTTTCCAATTTTAAATCTGTTGATGTTGAGATTTGTATTGTGGCCAGGATATGGTATATCTTGGTTTATGTTTTATAGGAACTTGAAAAGAATATATATTCTGCTGTTATTGGATGGAGTGTTCCATAAATATCAATTAGGTCCTGTTGGTTGATAATGCTATTGAATTCTATTTTATTCTTGCTCATTTTCTGTGTAGATGTTCTGTCAGTTGCTGAGAGAGGGTTTTGAAGTCTCCAGATAGAATTATGGATTTATCTATTTCTCCTTTATATCAAGTTTTGGTTCATTATTTTGGCTATATTTGGTGCATACAGATTTAGGATTGCTGGTTTCTTGCTGAATGATTTTTTAAATAATTATACTATGTCCTTTTCTATCTCTGGCAATTTTACTTGCCCTGTTTTTTTTTTAATTAATTTATTTTCAGCATAAGAGTATTCATTATTTTTTCACCACACCCAGTGCTCCATGCAATCCGTGCCCTCTATAATACCCACCACCTGGTACCCCAATGTCCCAGCCCCCACCACTTCAACCCCCTCAGATTGTTTTTCAGGAGTCCATAGTCTCTCATGATTCACCTCCCCTTCCAATTTACCCCGACTCCCTTCTCCTCTCTAACTCCCCAAGTCCTCCATGTTATTTGTTATACTCCACAAATAAGTGAAACCATATGATAATTGACTCTCTCTGCTTGACTTATTTCACTCAGCATAATCTCTTCCAGTCCCGTCCATGTTGCTACAAATGTTGGGTATTCATCCTTTCTGATGGAGGCATAATACTCCATAGTGTATATGGACCACATCTTCCTTATCCATTCGCCCGTTGAAGGGCATCTTGGTTCTTTCCATAGTTTGGCGATCGTGGCCATTGCTGCTATAAACATTGGGGTACAGATGGCCCTTCTTTTCACGACATCTCTATAATACCCAGGAGTACAATTGCAGGGTCATAGGGAAGTTCTATCTTTAATTTCTTGAGGAATCTCCACACTGTTCTCCAAAGAGGCTGCACCAACTTGCATTCCCACCAACAGTGGAAGAGGGTTGCCCTTTCTCCACATCCCCTCCAACACATGTTGTTTCCTGTCTTGTTAATTTTGGCCATTCTAACTGGTGTAAGGTGATATCTCAATGTGGTTTAATTTGAATCTCCCTGATGGCTAGTGATGATGAACATTTTTTCATGTGTCTGATAGCCATTTGTATGTCTTGATTGGAGAAGTGTCTATTCATATCTTCTGCCCATTTTTTGATATGATTGTCTGTTTTGTGTGTGTTGAGTTTGAGGAGTTCATTATAGATCCTGGATATCAACCTTTTGTCTGTATTGTCATTTGCAAATATCTTCTCCCATTCCGTGGGTTGCCTCTTTGTTTTTTTGACTGTTTCCTTTGCTGTGCAGAAGCTTTTGATTTTGATGAAGTTTATTTTCGCTTTTGTTTCCTTCGCCTTTGGAGACATATCTTGAAAGAAGTTGCTGTGGCTGATATCAAAGAGGGTACTGCCCATGTTCTCCTCTAGGATTCTGATGGATTCCTGTCTCATGCTGATGTTTATTTTTATCAGATATTAATTTATCCACTCTTCTTTTCCTTGGATTATTGTTTTCATGATATATCTTTCTATCCTTTTACTTTCAACTTGCCTATATTATGATATTTGAAGTTAGTTTATTACAGACAGTGTATTGCTGGATTATGCTTTTAAACCCACTCTGACAATTTCTTAATTGATGTATTTAAACCATTTAAATTTAATGTAATTATTGATAAGTTAGGGTTTAAGTCTGCTGTTTTACTTTTTTGCTTTTGTATTTGTTTTTATTTTCCCTCCATTCCATGGGCTAGTTCAACATTTAAAAAAAAATTCCACTTTGATTTATTGATCATATTCTTGAATATATCTGTGTATAGCTTTATTTACTTTTTTTTCTGGGTAATAGATTATATTTCTCTATCTATCTATTTATATCTTCATAGTCTACTGGTGGGATCATTTCACTAGTTCAAGTGAAATATAACAATGTGACCCCACTTTACATCCCATTATCCTTCCCTATTATTAAATAATCATCTAAAATATTTCCTGTATGTACATTTAGAACTACATCAGTCAGTTAAAATTTTTGATTCAACCCTCAAACATGATTTAAAAGGTTCAAGAGCCAAAGGAAACCCTATTGCACTTATTCATATTTTTGTCTATTGTATTCTTCTTTTCCTTCTGATCTTCTAAGATTGCTTCTTTTATTATTTCCTTTCTGTTTAGAGAACTTTGTTTAACCACTCATTTAGGATAGTCTTTTAGTTTTTTTTTCCTCTGAGAATGTCTTGATTTTTCTTCATTCTTGTAGGTATTTTCACTGGGTAAGATTTTGGGTTGGCAGTTACTTTCTTTCAAAACTTGCGAAGTATTACGCTACTTACTTCTGACTTATATGATTTCTGATGAGCAATAGCCATCCTAAGTGTTAGCTCACTTTGGGTAATGTGTCTTTGGGCTGATTTCAAGCCTATGTTTCAGAAATGTAACTGTGATATGTCTTGGTGTCGATGTTTTGGGATTTATTATGTCTAGAGTTCATTTACCTTCTTGAATCAAATTTGCCAAAATTTGGGAAGGTTTCAGTCATTATGTCTTCAAGTATTTTATTTAACTCTCCTCTCTTTCCCCTCTCCTTCTAGAATTCTGATGACACAAATGTGAAAACTTACTCCAGTCCCAAAGGTCCCTGAGGCTGTGTTCTAAGAGACATTTAAGAGAACCCTACATCCATAAAACTAAACCAAGCCACTATGCAAAATGATCAGTTGTAAGCAGGTACAGTTAGTTCTAGGAATGTAACCCTGAGTTTTCCTTATAAAATTTCAATAAACATCATTTTATTAAGAAACTGAAGAAAAAAAGCCATATATCTTTCCAGTAGAAATCAGATTCTTTATAAAAATTCATGTACACATATTTCTTACTAAAGAAACATGAAAATAAATCAGCACTAATGATCACCAAAATGGTAATAGTAGTAAATAGAATTTTAAAAAATTGATACCATATAGCTAATAGAAATCTATTGCAAAAACAGTCAATGGTAATGACTTAGAAGCATTTTCTTTTAAGGTAAGAACAAGAGAAGACAGGATTATTTCTGCTACCTTCCAACATGATTCTAGAGGTACTAGATAATGCAATAAGACACATAAACTGGGCATAATTATTGGAAAAGAAGAGATAAAACTGCCATTACTTTGAAATAGAATGATTGTGTATAAAAAACTCCAAGAAAACATAAAAAATCATTAGAACTATTCAAATAGTTTAGATAGATGTTCAAATACAAAATCAACATATAAAACCCAGCAACTTTGGGGTGTGTGACTGGCTTCCTCAGTGGAACATGCAATTCTTGATCTCAGGGTCATGGCTTCAGGCCCCATGTTGGACCTGGAGCCTACTTAAAATTAAACACACAAACAAACAGCCACTTTATTATAGGTTAACAACAGCCACATAGAAAATGCAGTGCAAAAACTGACACTCAGAAACAAAATATTTAGGAACAGACCTGATGAGAAATGTGTAAGATCCTTACAAAAGAGGATACAACTTTCTCAAAAAACCTGAAGAAAATATTAAATAGAGACATACCTTATTTGAAAGGAAAGACTTAAAATTATAAGGATGGCAATTCTCCAAAAATTTGATTTGTAGATGCAAATAAATGTCAATCAAAATCTCAAATTATTTCTAGTTTCATTGATGTGTTCTACTGTATCTCTAGCTTCTAACTCATTGATCTCTGCTCTAACCTTAATTACTTCCCTTCTTGTGCATGGGGTTGGCTTAATTTGTTGTTGATTCTCCAGTTCTTTAAGGTGTAAAGAGATTTTGTATATTCAGGATTTTTCAATTTTTTTGAGAGAGGCTTGGATGGTAATGTATTTCCCCTTAGCACTGCCTTTGCTGTATCCCATAGGTTGTGGACTGATGTGTCTTCATTCTTATTGAATTGTTTCAGCTTTTCTTTGATTTTCTGGTTGATCCAAACATTCTTGAGCAGGATGGTCATTAGCTTCCAAGTGTTTTAATTCCTTCCAAACTTTTTCTTGTGATTGAGTTCCAGTTTCAAAGCATTGTGGTCCAAGAATATGCAAGGAATAATCTCAATGTTTTGGTATCAGTTGAACCCTGATTTGTGACCCAGCATATGGTCTATTCTGGAGAAAGTTCCATGTGGACTCGAGAAGAGTAAGTATTCTGTTGTTTTATGGTGGAATGTTCTGTATATATCTATGAGGTCCATCTGGTCCAAAGTGTCATTCAAAGCTCTTGTTTCTTTGTTTATTTTTGTGTTTAGATGATCTGTCTGTTGCTGAGAGTGGCCTGTTAAGATCCCCTACAATTAACATATTCTTATCAATATGGCTTTGTTTTGATTAACAGTTGTCTTATGTAGTTGGCTGCTCCCATGTTGGAGGCATAAATATTTACAATTGTTAGATCTTCTTGGTGGATAGACCCTTTAAGAATGATGTAGTGTCCTTCTGTATCTCTGACTACAGTGTTTAGCTTAAAATCTAATTTATCTGGTATGAGAATTGCTACCCCAGCTTTCATTTGAGACCTGTTGGCATGAATGATGTTCATCCCTTCACTTTCAGTCTGGGTTTCTTTAGGTTCAAAATGCATCTCTTGTAGTCAGCATATGGGTGGGTCTTTTTATCCAGTCTGCAACCCTGTGCCATATTATGGGAGCATGTAGACCATTCATGTTGAGAGTAATTATTGAAAGATAAGTTTTTATTGTCATCAGGTTGCCTGTGAAGTCCTTGTTTCTATAGATTGTCTCTGTAAATTTTTGTTCTATATCATTCTTGGGGCCTTTCTTCTTTTATAGAACCCCCTTACTAATTCTTGTAGTACCAGCTTGGTGGTCACACAATCTTTTAGACTTTGCTGGTCTTGGAAGCTCTTTATCTCTCCATCCATTCTGAATATCAGCCTTGCCACATAAAGTATTCTTGGTTGCATGCTCTTCTCATTTAGTGCCCTGAATATGTTTTAACAGCCCTTTCTGGTTTGCTGGGTTTCTGTGGACAGGTTTGAAATTATTCTCATGGTCCTCCCTCTGTACATAAGGAATCTCTTCCCCCTTAGTACCCTTAAAACATCTTCTCTGAATTTACAATTTGCGAATTTCACAATCATGTGCCTGGGGGTCTTTCTATCCTTGATGATCTTAGAGGATAGCCTCTGTTTCTAGGACAAGAACACTTGTTCCATTCCCCAGATTAGGGAACTTTTCATCCAGGATTTTTTCAACTGTATCTTCTAGTCCTCTCTGAGAGGGAGATAATTCAAGCAAGATATAATTGCTACAATCCTGGCCAGTGCACATAGGCTATGAGTTCTGTTATCTTTTTTGAAGAAATGCTATAAAGAGAATAAATGTGGCAACATATAAATTTGAAAATCCTGATCCACATTAGAGGGAAAACAAGGAAAATATAGTGTCCCAGACTTAAAAAAAAAAACCCAAGTCCATCTACTTTTAAATTATTTTTTAGTTTACCACTCTAACCCAAATATGTTGAATCCAAGGCAAAAGTAACTCAGCTACATGGAAATTTGTTCTTCATTAGTGTTTTTAAATTTCTAGTGGCCTTATTAACATGAAGAAGGGTGGCTCTAATCAGGGTGCCTAAGAGTGGACATTTTCCCTAGTATCTTCTTTTGGTTTAGTCTTTTGTGTTCAGAAGTATATGACATCACGTGGTCTTCTCCATCTTTATCTTATTCCTGTCAGTCAACTATATCTTGAAACTAGGACAACCACACAAACAGTTTGAAAGCAACTCAGTAAAAAAAAAAAAAAAAAGTTTTTCCTTCTTGAAAGGTTTCTCATCCAGATGCAATAATACACATATACTATATACTACAGTAATTTTTATTCTAATACAATAATATTCATTCAATTTATCATATCTCTTCTTCATAAGAGAAATTAGCATATGACAAATAATACCTCACTTACAAAGTAGTGGAGAAAATACACTGTTTAAGAAATGGTGTTAGGATAATTGATCATATTTCTAAAATTAGATTACTCCCTCATACAATAATCAAAATTGATCCTGAATGGACTAAATAAATTTAAGGTTTCAAAAATATAGGAAAACATTTTTACAGTCTTTGAATTATATAGCACAAGTTTTCATTGTAGATGATAGAGACTATGGAATGTATTTTAAGTAGAGAAGTATTTAATGTAGAGAATTAGTTCATTCCAAAATCAATAAAAGGCAGGATAGGTGGGGTCTAAGGTGTATCTCCTGGGACAAGACCAAGAATTGGTCTTCCAAGGAAACTTTTACATCCATCACACTCAGGAAAATGGGAAATAAACTCCAGGCATTTACCATCTCAACTGTGTCCTATAGTGAAGGAAACTGGCTTTAATGTATCTGTGGGCAGGTGGACGACTGTGCCTATTAACTAATACCCATAAATGTAGTGACTAGACATCCCAGTTTCCAAATCTTCTATAAGGACATCTAGCTGGCAGAACCTAAATCGATCCTGGGGTTCAAGTAGCAGAAGAGTTTAAGAAATGTAGCTTTTACCTTCTCAATCTACAATAAAGGAAGGCACACTAGAAAGAGGATAAAATGCTTAATACATAGATGGGAAAGAAAAGAAACATAAAGGAAAAGTAAATCTAAAGGAGTTCTGGTCCAAGGTGGTGATAAAGGAAGACCCTGAACTCACCTCCCACATGGAAAACAAGAAATTACACCTATTAATAGAATAATTCCTCCTGAAGAAGAACTGAGTGCTGACTGAACAGCATCTGAACAACCAAGATAAAAGGGCAGGAGGACAGTAAGAGAGATGGAGACATGGTAATAAAGGGAAACTCACCTCCAATGCTGGGAAAATGCACTGGGGAAGGATAGTACTGAAGGACTGGGAACAAATTCCTCTGTCCTTAGGCACAGGAAAAAAAAAAAAAGCTGCAATTTAAAGGAGTAATCAGCATATAAAAAAGATAACACTAGAACTCTGTGAGAATGTTCCTCATGTCAAAGAGACTGGAGAGCAACATGGTTTATGTTATGTTAAAAACCCAGACCTGAGCAGGATCTGGACACTCTAAGGGAGGGTCGGGTTGTCATAGCAAAATGTGACCTCAGCAAGTCCAACACCTACAAATCCACACCAACCCCGGGTTGCACTGGGGCAAGAAAAATAAGCTGGGGTTTAAAACATTCTCTCCCCACCACCTTAAGAGCCTAGACTGAAGTAGGGTCTAGCTAACAATGAGCACATAATCTCAGTGAGGCCAGAGTCCTCAAGCCCATACCAGACCCTATGGTGCTAGACAACAGAAAATAAGTCATATTTTTTAAAAGTAAAAATTCATTTATTTTTATATTAAAAATGTCTTGTTTTTATTTTTGGTTCTTTTCAGTTTTTTTCTTTTAATTTTGTTATTTTTTTTCTTTAAGAAGCTACAGTTTAAAAGAGTAATAGCACATATAGCCATAGCTTCAGCTAGCCAGCAAGTCACCAAAGCTCACACAGTCTACAAAGGGGTCACCAAACACAAGATCACTCTTTTGAGTTTAAGAGATGTGGCTGTTTTGACTGATTCATGGAAACAAACACAGCCAAGCAAAATGGGTAGGCAGAGGAATATGCTCCAAAAGAAAGAACAAGGAAAAACCTCAGAAAAAGAACTAAAAGGACTAAAAATTAAAGATCTAGAGATAGAGAGAGAGAGAGAGAATATATACCTGGTAAAGAATTTAAAATAAATGGTCTGGAGAAGAGTAGAAGAACTCGGGAAAATCTTTAATTAACAGATAAAAAATACTAAAAAGAACCAATCAGAGGTGAATAGAATAATTGAAATAAAAACACACTTGAGGGAATGAAAAAATTTAGGATGCAGAAAGACATATCAATGACCTAAAAGGTGGGGTAATGGAAAGCACAGAAGCTAAACAGCAAAAAGAAAGGAGTAAGAAAAGGATAGATAACAAACTCTCTTGGACAACATCAAGCAAAGAAACATTTGTAATATAGGGGTCTTTGAAGAAATAATAACTGAAAATTTTCCTAAACTAGGGAAAGAAATAGACATCCAAGACGAATACAGAGTTCCAAATAAAATGAACTCAAGGAGGTCCATACCATGACACACAATAATTAAAATTTCAAAGAGTAATAATAAAGAGAGAATCTTAAAAACAGCAAGAGAGAGACAAAAAGTTAGCTACAAGGAAACACATAAAATGCTATCGTCTGATATTTCAGCAAAAAGTCTGCACACCAGAAGGAAGTGGCATGATTCATTCAAGGTGTCAAAGGAAAAAAACATACAACCAAGAAAACTCTACCCAGGAAGTTTGCCATTCAGATTTAGAAAGAGAAAGAGTTTCCCAGACAAAAGATAAAGTTTACCATCACAGAACTAACAATGTTTAATGGGCTTCTTGAAGTGGAAAAGAAATAGCCAAAACTATTTGGAAGAAAATTATGAATAATTATGAATAAAAAGACATAAAATATCACAATATATACATAAAACGTGGAAAAGGGAGTAAAAAGGAAGAAAGGGGAATTTTTTTTCTTTTATGTTTTTTTAATTTATCATTTGCTTAATTTACTATTTTTTTTAAAAAGTAGGTTCCATGCCCAGCGTAGAGCCCTGTGTAGGGCTTGAACTCACAACCCTGAGATAAAGATCTGAGCCAAGATCAAGAGTTGGATGCTAAACCAACTGAGCCACCCAGGTGTCCCAATGGTTTTGTTTTTTTAGAATGCTTGAACTTAAATTAATGACTTCAAATTAATGTAGACTGCTACTTAGGATGTAAGTTATGAACCTCATGGTAACCACAAGCCCCAAACCTATTACACATAAAAAATAGAAAGAAAGCCAACATAACGCTATAGAAACTCATCAATCACAAAGGCAGCAACAGAAGAAAGGAACAAGAAACTACAAAAACAACCAGAAAACAACCCCAAAATGGCAATAAATACATAGCTATCAATAATTACTTCAAATCTAAATGGCCTAAATGCTCTAATAAAAAGATATGGGGTGGCAGAATGGGTAAAAAGACAAGACCCACCTATATGCTGCCTACAAGAGACTCATCCCTAAAGAAACATACAGAATGAGAGTGGAGGGATGGAAAAACATTTACTATGCAATCAGAAGTGGAAAAAAAAATCTGGGGTAGAAATACATCAGACAAACTAGACTTTAAAACAGACTATAACAAGAGACAAGAAAAGGAATTGCATACCCTTCAACAAGAATACATTACATTAGGGACACCTGGGTGGCTCAGTTGGTTAAGCAGCTGCCTTCAGCTCAGGTCATGATCCCAGCGTCCTGGGATCGAGTCCCACATCGGGCTCCTTACTCAGCAGGGAGCCTGCTTCTCCCTCAGCCTCCGTCTGCCATTCTGTCTGCCTGTGCTCGCTCTCTCTCCCTCTCTCTCTGAAGAATAAATAAAATCTTTAAAAAAAAATACATTACATTAGTTAATTATCTTTGAACTCCAAACTGGAGCACCTAAATACATAAAGCAAATATTAATGGACATAAAAAGAAAAATGGACAGTAATACAGTAATACTAGGGGACTTTAACCACCCCCTTACATCAGTGGATAAATCATCCAGAAAATCAATAAGGAAACAACATCTTTGAATGACATATTGGGCTAGATGGATATAATAGATGCATACAAATAATGCTATCCCAAAACAATAGAATACATATTTTTTTCAAGTGAGCATGAAACATTCTCCAGAACAGATCACATACCAGGGCATAAAACAAGCCTCAATAAATTTAGAAAATTGAAACCATATCTTGCATCTTTTCTGATCATGACAATATGTAACTAGAAATAAATCACAGGAAAAACCCTGGAAAAAAACGTAAACATGAGGAGACAAAACAATATGATACTACACAATGAATAATTCAATAAAGCAATCAAAGAAGAAACAGAAAAATACCTGAAGAACATGAAATGAGAGCACAACAGTCCAAAATCTCTAAGACACAGTGAAAGCAGTTCTAAGAGAGAAGCATATAGCAATACAGGCCTACCTCAAGAAACAAGAAGCTTAGGGGCGCCTGGGTGGTTTAGTCAGTTAAGTGTTTGTGTTTGGCTCAGGTCATGACTCCAGGATTCTAGGATCAAGCCCCACATCAGGCTCTCTCTTATTTTGTCCCTCTCCCCTGCTCATACACACACACACTCTCTCTCAAATAAATAAATAAAATCTTTAAAAAAAAATTCACAAAGCCCAAACAATGTAAAATTACATCTAAAGGAACTAGAAAAAGAAGAACAAAGTCCAAGAGGAGTAGAAGAAAGGAAACAATAAAGATCAGAGCAGAAATAAGTGATAAAAAGACTAAACAGCAATAGAAAAAGTAAATGAAACCAAGAGGTGGTTCTTTGAAAGGATAAACAAAATTGACAAACCCTTACTCAGACTCACCAAGAAAAAAAGAAAAATGACTCAAATAAATAAAATCAGAAATGTGGAAGAAGTAATTGACACCACAAATATATAAAGGTTACCAAGAGAATACTACAAAAAATTATATGCCAACAAACTGGACAACTTAGAAAAAGTAAGTTCCTATAAACATACAGTCTTCCAAACTGAACCAGCTGAAATAGAAAATATAAAAAGACTGTTAAGTAATGAAATTGAATTGGTAATCCAAAAACTACCAAAAAATAAAAGCCCAGGACTAGATGGAATCACAGGTGAATTATACCAGACACTTAAAGAGTTAATTCCTCAAAGTATTCCAAAATATAAGAAGAAAAGGAAAGCTTCCAAATACATTCTAGGATATCAGCATTTACCTGATACCAAAACAAGATAAAGACACCACAAAGAAAAGTACGCACCAATCTGTAATGAACATAGATGCAAAAATCCCCAACCCCATAATAGCAAACTGCATACAACAATACATTAAAAAGATCATTCACTACAGTCAGTTGGGATTTATTCTGTGGTTGCAAGGATGGTTCGATATTCTTAATCAACTGATGTCATCTATCACATCAACAAAATGAAGGATAAAAATCACATGATCATCTCAATAGATGGAGAAAAAGCATTTGACAAGTTTCAACATCCATTCATGATAAAAACTCTCAACAAAGGGGTTAAAGGGAATATACCTACATAACAAAGGCAATATATGAAAACCCCACAGCTAATATCATATTCAATGGGAAAAAGCTGAGAGTTTTGCCCCTAAGGTCAGGAACAAGACAAGGATGTCTACTCTCAACACTTTTATTCAACATAATACTGGAAGTCCCAGCTGCAGCAATCAGGAAAAAGAAGAGGTAGCTATATGGGTAAAGAAGAAGTTAAACTGTCACTATTTGTAGATGGTTTGGTACTAGGCATAGAAAATTCTAAAGACCCCACCAAACAACTATTAGAAGTAATAAGTGGATTTAGTAATGTGGCAGGATACAAAATTAATACCCAGAAATTGGTAGTGTTTCTGTACATTAATAACTAAGTAGCTGAAAGAGAAATTTTAAGAACAACATTTATAATTATACCAAAAAGAATAAAATACCTAGGAGTAAACTTAACCAAGGAGATGAAAGACTATATTCTGAAAACTGTAAAAGAGTGATGAAAGAAATTAAAGATGATATAAACAAATAGAAATATATTCCAAGCTCATGGATTGGGAGAATTAATATTGTCAAAATGTTCATATTACTCAAAGAAATCCCTATCAAAATACCAATAACATTTTTCACAAAACTAGAACAAATAATCCTAAAATTTGTATGGAACCAGAAAAGACTCTGAATGGCCAAAGGAGTCCTGAGAAGGAAGAACAAAGCTAGAGGTATCACAATCCCAGATTTCAAGATTTGTAGTAATCAAAACAGTAGGTAACTGACACAAAAATAAACACATAGATCAATGGAACCGAAGAGAGAATCCAGAAATAAACCCACACTATGAGACCAAACCATAAAAATTCTAGAAGAGAACACAAGCAGTAATTTCTCTGACACTGGCTGTAGCACTATTTTTCTACAGATGTCTCCTAAAACAAGGGAGACAAAAGCAAAGTTTAACTACTGGGAATATATCAAAATAAAAAGCTTTTGCACAATGAAGGAAACCAACAAAAGACAATGTACTGAATGGGAAAAGATATTTGCAAATCATATATCTAATAAGGGATTAATATCCAAAGTGTATAAGGAAATTATACAACTCAACACCAAACCAAACAACAAAAACCCAACACTCAAACATTCTGATTAAAAACTGGACAGAGGACCTGAATAGACATTTTTTAAAGACATACAGATAGCCAACAGACACATGAAAAGATGCTCAACCTCACTAATTAACAGGGAAATGCAAATCAAAACCACAATGAGATACCACTTTACACCAGTTAGAATGGCTAAAATTAAAATGACAAGAATAAATGCTGGCAACAATGTGTAGGAAAAGGAAGCTTTATGCACTGCTGATAGAAATGTAAATTGGCACAGGCACTGTGGGAAACAGCATGGAGGTTCCTCAAAAAATTAAAAATAGAAATACCGTATCATCTAATAATTCCACTACTGAATACTTACATAAAGAAAACAAAAACACTAATTAGAAAAGATATATACACCCCAGTATGTATTGTGGTATTATTTATAAAAGCCAAGATGTGGAATCAACCTAAGTGTTCAGCAATAGACAGATGTATAAGGAAATTGTGGTACACACACACACACACACACACACACACACACACAATTGAATATTACACAGCCTTAAAAAAATGAGATTGTGCCATTCGAGACAACATAGATGGACCTAGAGTTCATTTGCTAAGTGAAATAAGCCAGAGAAAGACAAATACCATATGATTTCACTCAAAAGTGGAATATGAAAAAAATTAATGAACAAAAGGCAGAATCAGACCTACAAATACAGTAAACAAACTGATTGTTGCCAGAGGGGAAGGTGGGAAGTGGGGCAAAATGGGTAAAGGGAAGGGAGATAGATACAGGCGTCTAGTTATAGAATGAATAAGTCATGGGAATAAAAGGTACAGCATAAGGAATATAGTCAATGACATTATAACAGTGATGTAAGGGGACAGATGGTATCTACACTTGTAGTGAATATAACAATGTATAAATTTGTCAAATCACTAAGTTTTACATCTGAAACTGATGTAATATTGTGTGTCAACTGTACTAAGAAAAATTTAAAAAAATGGTAAAGCTGAATGTTTTTATTGTTCACCCAAAAACCATTGTGCCATCTTCTTTGCTGTCTATGGCAGATATTGATAATTATCCTTTATCCATTCTTCCCATTCCCCTTTTGTATAGTCTCAGCATTAGTCTCAGCATCATGTGCTCAGTTAAAAGACTAATCTTCAACCTGCCCTGAAATGAGAGATAAACAATTTGATGTTGATATTATTAGGTGGGGCATTTAGAAAGATCTGTGAAAAGGGACTGACTCAGTTGGAAGTGGCAACTTCCAACTTTTTCCTTCTCCCTTTTCTTCTGGAGTATAACATGGACATGAGGACTAAAACTCAGGCAGCCATTCTAAACCATGGGGCAACTTTGGGGATAGAAGTCAGCAGTAAGGATAGTAGAGTAGGAACCCAGAAAGATACTGAATCTCTAATGAACAGAGTCCTACACAAGTGCTGGAGTGCCTGCCTCTGGCTATCCTTGATATGAGAGAGAATGAAACTTCTTTTTTTAAAAACATGCTTTATTTAATGAGCTGATCCTAATAGTGACACATAGAAAGGCTACATCACGCCTTGATGAGGAAAAAAACTTGTCATCTGAATGTGGTACCTGGATGTGATGGCTTTAAGGGAGGCTTATCTATAGACCAATGAAACATGCTGAGGATGGAGAAGAGGAAAAAGATGCAAGCTTTTACTTATATTGTTGAGCCACTGAAATAGCCAACCCTGGCACTGCCCTACCTATGGACTTCTTATTTGAAATGATACATCTTGGTTATTTTGAGACCATTTTTTAGTTTGGTTTTCTGTTTCTCACAACCAGAGATACTCTAAATGATATAAAACTCACATATAACAGATGTGGCTACATTGAAATGCACCCTTAAATATGATACGGCAATCCTAAAAGTCATAATAGTTGCTATTAATTAAGCACTTTGAATGTGCCAGATGGTATGTTCTGTACTTTCCGTATATTATCTTATTTAATGTTCATGGTAATTCAATGATCTGGGTATTACTGTAGCCCCTATTTTAAGATGATAAACTAAGTCTTAAAAAGCTTAACTGATTTTCCCAAGTTATATAGCTTATATAGTTACAAAGCTTATATAGCTTATAAGGTTTGAACTAGTTTATAGCTTCTCAGCGTCTACAATAGGCTGATTCCAGAGCAAAAAAAACACTATTCTGTGACTTTCCCACTATGAAGGTATCATAAACAATAATAAAAATAAGTGACATACTAAGAGCATTTGCAGCCTATTTAACAAATGCAAGATTAATGTCAATAACATACAAAGAACAACTACCAATCATAGGAAAAAGCAAATTACCTGATAGAAAAATGGGTAAAGTATTTCACAGAACAGTAAGTACAAATGTCCAATTAGGGAAAAAAAAAACTCAACATTATTAGTAATTCAGTAAATGCAAATCAAGTAAATATAATTTAAATGGGGGGTATAATAATAGATGGAGGAGTAGGAAGAAACTAAACTCACTTCCCCCCAGATAAAACTAGATAACACTTGTGTCAGTGCAAATAACCTAGAAAGTGACCCAAGGACTGGCTGAACAAATTCCACAACTGAAAGTAGAGAAGAGGCCACATGAAAGAGTATAGGTAGGGTGAGGACAGAACCTAAACCTTGAAAGTCTGATCACCAGAGAGAGGGAGCCACAGGCACAGAAAGGGGTCAGAGAGAGACTAGCACACCAAGGGATAAGAAATCCCCACAGTATTTGGCTTGAAAAATGGATGGGCCAAATTTTGTGAGTGCCTATGACCAGTAGGACTTAAATCCTGGAAATTTAAAAATCAACAGGCTCAGCTCTGGGAGAGTCTGGAAGGCAATAGGAAGCTGAGACCTTGCTTTTAAAGAGACATCCCAGCAAACAGCCCAAGGAGTTACAGCTTGGAAGCAGCAGTTTGAGAGTTGTCTGGGGCTTATGGGAGCAAGAATTAGTTACTAATCTCAGAGTACACTGAGGGACTTCTCCAGGAAAAAAGGAGCTGGCAGGTGCCATTCCCACCCCAACCCCAATCATAATCACACAGCCACCTGTGGGAAGCAGCACAGTGATGGCACTCAGTACCTAATTTGCTTATACCGCATCTTACCCTTTCCAGCCAGACCTGCCTTAGTCCCAGTGCTATAGTTTTCCACCCCCAGAAGACCTGTGCAAACCTTGCAATACTGCATCTCCCAAACTCTTGCAGAGGACAACTACAACGCCCAACCACACATGCTTTGCAGAGTGGCCCTGGTCAGACCAGTTTCCATAGTGGCTATGCATCCCCTGTCAAGGAGGACAGGTGACAATAGCTTGTGGCACTACAACTCTGCACACTGTGTACAGTTTTTAGGGTACCCTGGCTGGTGAAGTCTCTGCGGTTGCTGTGTCTCCTGTGGAGGAGGACCAACATCACCTAGTGAAAAGTCCATGTCCCACCCACTACTTTCAAAAGCAAGAGACATAGCTGACTTTCCTAACACACAGAGAAGACAGACACAGAGTTAAGCAAAATGAGGAGACAGAGGAATAGGTCACAAATGAAAGAACAGGACAAAATCACAGCAAGAGAGCTAAGCAAAATGGATATAATTAACATGCTTATAGAGAATTAAAATAATGGTCATAAAGATACTAACTGGACTTGAGAAAAGAGTAGAGGACATCAGTGAGACCTTTAACAAAGAAATTAAAAACAACAACAACAACAACAACCAGAGATGTAGTACACAATAAATGAAATTAAATACACTATAAGAATATATTATGCCTCCATCAGAAAGGATGAATACCCAACTTTTGTAGCAACATAGACGGGACTGGAAGAGATTATGCTGAGTGAAATAAGTCAAGCAGAGAGAGTCAATTATCATATGGTTTCACTTATTTGTGGAGCATAACAAATAGCATGGAGGACAAGGGGTGTTAGAGAGAAGGGAGTTGGGGTAAATTGGAAGGGGAGGTGAATCATGAGAGACTATGGACTCTGAAAAACAATCTAAGGGGTTTGAAGTGGCGGGGGGGGGGGTGGGAGGTTGGGGTACCAGGTGATGGGTATTATAGAGGGCACAGATTGCATGGAGCACTGGGTGTGGTGAAAAAATAATGAATACTGTTTTTCTGAAAATGAATAAATCAATTTAATTAAAAAAACTGATATGTAATGAAAAAATTCTCAAAAACACCAAATAAAAAAACAAAATTCAAAAAAAATTATAATTCATCATTTTCACACACAAAAAAAGAAAGAATAAATAGCTGGCTAGAGGAAGCAGAGGAATGAATTAGTGACCTGAAGGACAGAGTAATGGAACGTAATCAAGCTAAACAGATGAGAGAAAAAAAAATATGCAAAATAAGAATCAACAGGAAACTCAGTGATCCCAGAAGGAAAAGAGAAAAAAAAAAGGGGGGAAAGAAAATTTATTTGAAAAAATAATAGCTGAAAACTCCCCTAATCTGGGGAAGGAAATAGATAACCAGATCTAGGATGCACAGAGAGCACCCCTCCCAAACAAATCAAAACAAGGAGGTTCATACCAAGACACATAGTAATCAAAATGGCAAAAAGAGATAATTTTTTTTTTAAACAGCAAAAGAAAAGAAAACAGTTACATATGAGTAATCCCAAAAGGTTATGAGAGGATTTTCCAGCAGCAACTTTTTAAGCCAGAAGGAAGTAGCATGATATTTTCAAAGTGATGAAAGGGAAAAATCAGCCAAGAATACTCTATCCAGCAAGGCTATCATTCAGAATAGAAAGAGAGATAAAGAGTTTCTCAGACAAACAAAATAAAGGGAGTTCATGATGACTACACCAGGCCTACAAGAAATATTAAAGGGGACTCTTTGAGTGGAAAGGAAAGACCATAATTGAGAATATGAAAAGTTGGAATCACAAAAGCAGTAAGAAGTATTTCTGTAAAAATCAATCAATCAAATCAAATCAAAGGATTCGGACACCTGGGTGGCTCAGTTGGTTAAGTGTCTGCCTTTGGCTCAGGTCATGATCCCAGGTCCTGGTATCAAGTCCCGCATTGAGCTCCCTGCTCAGTGGGACTGTGCTTCTCCCTCTGCCTCTCCTCCTGGCTTGTGCTCTCTCTCTGTCACTCACTCACTCTCTCTCTTTCTAAAGTGAATAAATAAAATCTTTAAAAATGTTTTAAAAAAAAATCAAAGGATTCACAAAATAAAAGAACATAAAATATGATACCATATGCCTGAAACGTGGGGGAAATGGAAGAACAAATGGGCTCAAACCTAAGTCACCAACTTAATATAGACTGCCATGTGCAGAAGATGTTATCTACAAACCGAATGGTAACCACAAATCAAAAACCAGTAATAGACATGCAAAGAATAAAGAGTAAGGAATTGAAGTGTGTCACTAAAGAAAACCAGCAAACCATGGAAGAGCAAAAGAACCACAGATAAACTACAAAAAAAAAAACACAAAATGAGTAACAAAATAGCAATAAATACATACCTGTCAATAATTACTTTGAATGTAAATGAACTAAACACTCCAATCAAAAGACATAAAGTGACAGAGTAGATTAAAAAAAAAAAAAAACAAGACCCATCTATATGCCGCCTACAAAAGATTCATTTGAGACCTAAAGACACCTGCAGATTGAAAGCAGGGGTTGGAAAAACAACTATCACCCAAACAGATGTCAAAAGAAAGCCAGAGTAGCAATACTTACATTGGACAAAACAGACCTTAAAACAAAGACTGTAACAAGAGACAAAGAAGAATACTATATAATAATAATGGGAACAATCCAACAAGAAGATATAACATTGTAAATATTTATGTACTCAACATAGGAGAACCCAAATACATAAAAAAGTTAATGACAAACAAAAGAACTAATTAAGAGTAATACAGTAATAGTAGGGGTCTTTAACATCCCTCTTATATTGATGGAGAGAGAGATCATCCCAACAGAAAACTGACAAAGAAACAGTGGTTTTGAATAACACATTAGATTAGATGGATCTAACAGAGCAATCAGAAAACAGAAAAAAATGAAAGGCATGCCAATTGATGCAGAAGTAAAACTTTCTCTCTTGGCAGATGACATGATACTATATATAGAAAACTCTCTTGGACGCCTGGGTGGCTCAGTTGGTTAAGCAGCTGCCTTCAGCTCAGGTCATGATCCCAGCGTCCTGGGATCGAGTCCCACATCGGGCTCCTTGCTCCGCAGGGAGCCTGCTTCTCCCTCTGACTCTGCCTGCCATTCTGTCTGCCTGTGCTCGCTCTCGCTTGCTCTTTGACAAATAAATAAATAAAATCCTAAAAAAAAAAAAAGACTCTCTCTCCCTCTCCTTTAAAAAAAAAAAAAAAAAAAAAAAAAAAAAAAAAAAAAAAAAAAAGAAAACTCTAAAGACTCTACCAAAAAACTACTAGAATTGATAAATGAATTTGGTAAGGTCACAGGACACAAAATCAACATCCAGAAATCCATTGCACTTGTATACATGACTAATGAAGTAGCAGAAAGAAAAATTGAAAAAAGAATCCCATATATAATTACATTTAAAATAATAAAATACCTGGCAAAGATTGACATGGCAAGAAACCCCAGATGTTGGAGGGGCTGTGGGATTTTTGGTTCCACAAAAAGTTAAAAGTAGGGCTACCCTATGATCCAGGAGTTGCACAACTGGGTATTTACCCCAAAGATATAGATGTAATGAAAAGAAGGGCCACATGCACCCCAATGTTCATAACAGCAATGTCCACAATAGCCAAACTATGCAAAGAGCCAAGATGCCCTTCAATAGAGGAATGGATAAAGAAGATGTATGGACTATTACTCAGCTATCAGAAAAGATGAATACCCAACTTTTGCATCAAAATGAATGGGACTGGAGGAGATAATGCTAGGTGAAATAAGTCAAGCAGATAAAGTCAATTATCATATAATTTCACTTATTTGTGGAACTTAAGGAATAGCATGGAGGACATTGGGAGAAGGAAGGGAAAAATGAAGGGGGGAGTCAGAGGAGGAGATGAACCATGAGAGACTATGGACTCTGGGAAACAAAGTAAGAGTTTTAGAGGGGTGGGCAAATGGGTTAGCCTGGTCCTGGTGATGGGTATTAAGGAGGGCACGTATTGCATGGATCACTGAGTCTTATAAGCAAACAATGAATCATGGAACACTACATCAAAAACTAATGATGTACTGTATGGTGACTAAAATAACATAACATAATAAAAAAAAAAAACCTAGAAATAAACCTAAGCAAAGAGGTGAAAGGCCCATTCTCTGAAAACTATAAAACATTGATGAAAGAAATTGAAGATGATACAAAGAAATGGAAAAACATTCCATGCTCATAAATTGGAAGAACAAATATAATCAAAGCAATCTGCAGACTTAAGGCAATCCCTTTCAAAATACCAGTAGCAATTTTTACTGAGCTAGAACAAACCATCCTGAAATTTATATGGAACCACAAAAGACCCCAAATAGCCAAAGCAATCTTGAAAAAGAAAAGCAAAGATGGAAGCTACATAATTTCAGACTCAAGTTATATTACAAAGCTGTGGCAATCAAAACAGTATGGCACAAGTACAAAAATAGACACATGGATCAACAGAACACAGTAGAAAACTCAGGAAAAAACCCTCATGATTACATGGTCAATCTTCGACAGAGGAGGCAAGATCATGCAATGGGAAACACAGTTTCTTCAACAAACGGTGTTGGAAAAACTGGACAGCAGCATGCAAAAGACTGAAACTGGACTACTTTTGTCCACCATACACAAAAATAAATTCAAAATAAATTAAAGACCTAAATGTGAGATCTATAACCATTAAAGCCCTAAAAAAGCAGTCATTAATGTCTCTGACATTAGCTGTAGCAACATTTTTCTAGATATGTTTCTTGAGGCATGAGAAATAAAAGCAACAATAAACAACTGGGACATCAAAATAAAAAGCTTCTGCACGGTGAAGGAAATAATCAACAAACTAAAAGGCAACCTACCAAAAGGAAGAAGATATTTACAAATAACACATATGAGGAAGGATTAATATCCAAAATATATGAAGAACATATAATTCAACATTCAAAAAAATCCAATTAAAAATGGGCAGAAGACATGAATAGGCATCTCTCTAAATACATCCAGATGGGCAACAGACACATGAAAAGATGCCCATCAGTCATCATCAGGAAAATGCAAATCAGGAGTACAATGAGATATCACCTGATGCCTGTCAGAATTTGCTAAAATAAAAAACACAAGAAACAACAAGTGTTGGTGAAGATGTGTAGAAAAGGAACCCTTTTGTATTGTTGGCGGGAATGTAAACGGGAGCAGTTGCTGTGGAAAACAGTGTGGGGCTTCTTCAAAAAAGTTAGAAATAGAACTACCTTATGATCCAGTAATCACATCTCAGGGTATTTACCCAAATACAAAAACACTGATTCAAAGGGATACATGCACCCATATGTTTATAGCAGGAATATTTATAATAGCCATCTATCCACTGATAGATGAATGGATAAAGAAGAGGTGAAAAAATATATATATAGTGGATTATTATTCAGCCAAAATAAAGAATGAAATCTTGCCATTTGCAACATTATGGGTTGAGTTAGAGAGTATAATGATAAGTGAAATAAATCAGAGAAAGACAAATACACATGATTTTGCTCACATGTGGAATTTAAGAAACAAAACAAATAAGCAATGGAAAAAAGAGAGAAATGAAGAAACAGGATGTTAACTATAGAGAACACACTGGTGGTTACTAGAGGGTAAGTGGGTAGGAGGATGGGCACAATAGGTGATGGGGATTAGGGAGTGCACTTGTGGTGATGATTACCAGTTGTTGAATGGAAGTGCTGACTTACTATATTGTACAGTTGAAACTAATGTAACACTTATGTTAACTATACTAGAATTAAAAAATTTAACCAACAACAAAAACTACTTCAAGAAACACTACAGGGAATTATCAGGCTGAATGAGAATGATTCTATATGGAGACACATGACACTAGGAGTGAAGGTCAATAGAAAACAAAATGTATGTAAAAATAAATGAATATTGAGTGTAAAAAATAAAGTAATAATGGCAGCTTTTTAGTTATCAGATTATCAACTTAAAAATATTTTAAATATCCAATATGTATGTGGGTATAGACAAATAGCCACTGTGATTTATTATTGATGAGAATACAAGCTAGGAAAGACTTTTTTAATGAAAATCTGAAATATAGATGAAAAGTTAAAATTTATAGTATTTATACTTTGTCCCAACTCTTATGCTCCTTGGAATCTCTCCTATAGAAACAAACCCATTCCAGCAGCACAGATTAAGCATTACTTAAAACAGGCAAATTAAGAACAATATCAATTACCTATAATTAGGAATGGTCAAAGAAGTGATGGCTCAGCCATAGTGTAGTAGTCAGAATTCTCCAGAGAGAAAGCCGATATAAATATCTCTACATATAAATTTACACATAGATTTATTATAAGGAATTGGTTCATGTGATGAAAGAGGCTGGCAAGTCTCCAGATCTGTAATCAGCAAGCTAGAGACCTAGTAGAGCTGATGGTGAAGTTCCAGTCTGGAAGCTGGCAGTCTTGAAACTCAGAAAAGGCAGAAAACCAAAGCAAACCAAACCAAATCAAAGAAAAACAATGTCCCACCTTGAAGGCAGTCAGGTAGAGGAAATTATCTCTCACTCTCCCATTTTGTTCTATTCAGTCCTCCAAATGACTGGATAGGGCCCATCTACATTGGGGAGGGCAATCTGCTTTACTCAGACCACTGATTCCAATGTTAATCTTACCCAGAAATACCCTCACAGACATACTCAGACTAATTGACCAACTATCTGGACACCTCATGGCCCAATGTGACCATATAAAATTAACTATCACACATAGTTTGAAATATTATATGGTCTTTAAAAAGAATGAAGTAGAGCTGTGTATTTTAACTTGAAAAGATCTGTAAGCTATATTGTTAAATGAAAAAAACCCCAGTAATATAGTATTATTCCTGTATGTGTATGCATGTTTATTTTACATATTTGATATATGTACATATTTAAATAAAAGAAAAACTAATTACTTCCAATTAAGGATGAAAAAAGCTCCCTAATTAGCTCTCTGATAAGTAACTTACAAGCCAAGTGAACGTGATGATAGAGGAGGCAGAGTATCACTGATAGGGCAACACAGCAGCATAACCAGATTTCAGGCAACAGTGCTCACAAGGTAAGCTCAAGGATAGGTCATAGCTAAGGAGCTCCCTCAGCAAGTCAGCTGCTGTGGAGGAAGGACATCTGTATTGCTTCCTGCTCCAGGATATTCATAAACTGTGGGCTAAGAATGAGGGGTGGGCCTAGCCTAAAAGGTCATTGTAAACCTTTACAACTAAATAACAAATGGAAGAATGCACAGCAAGGCACAGTATCTTGGGCTGCTCCAAACACACCAGCAAAATGGTCTTTCTGACCAAATAACTTCTGAGTTGTACTAAATTCTCTGCTGTATTAGGAATGTACATGCTGGGTGTTTGCTCATCATTTTTCATTTTCATTTTTCTTTGGCAACTACCTACATTCAAAAGATTAGGCATGAAACTGTTCTCTGATAAGAGTTGAGGTTACCAAAGAAACTCCTCTCTGTACCAAAATATAACTTTAAAATCACATTGAACAGAACCTAGCTGAGCTTTTAAGTAGAGATATAAAATATCCTTATATTCCACAAATGTAGAGCTTCTGGTGGTACTGATTGCTGCTCAAGTCCTCCTTCCTGGCTTCAAAACATTGGCTCTTTCTTTATCTTGCAGATGGCTTTCAAGCCACTGCTATTCTTTCTTCTCTAACAGATCAAAATTTTTAACAAGTGGAAAAAATTTTTATTTATTTATTTATTTTTTAAAAGATTTTATTTATTTGACAGAGAGAGAGAGAGATATCACAAGTGGGCAGAGGCAGGCGGGGGGGGGGAAGCAGGCTCCCCACTGAGCAGAGCCTGATGTGGGGCTCGATCCCAGGACCCTGAGATCATGACCTGAGCCAAAGGCAGTGGCTTAACCCACTGAGCCACCCAGGTGCCTCAACAAGTGGAAATAATTTAACAAATAGAAATTTCAGTAAACACCTCCAATGTTCTAGGAATTGTGTTTTATATACCTTATTGCAAGTATGCTACCCAATATCCCAGCAACGTAAGGAAACCCCATTTTATAGATGAGAAGACTGAGGAATTTTCTCAAGATTACATATCTAGACTGTGTTGGAGCCTAGACTCAAACTAGATCTCCTGTTCTTCACTTAGTTCATATATCATGGATCTCTTTCTTCTCTCTCTCTCTCTTTTCTCTCTCTCTTTTTTTTCTCTCTTTTTTAACCCCTTGACCTCTTCCCTTTTATCAGTTACTCATTTTGTATCCATTCAATGCTTATTTGCCAAAGATCTCTTACATGCCAAGCACTAAGGATAAAGTGGGGAGTACCACAGATTAGAATTACCAGGATAGTCAAAGGACAAGTTTCCCCTCTTTCCTCACAACCAATCACAGTCCCAAAACTATTTGGATGGGCTAACACAAGACAGCAAAACCAACATGTTCCAATGAATACTAGTGCGCAAGAGTCCTGCAGTCAAATAAGTTTGAGGAAAACTGCTCTCTGTGAGTCTCTTGGAGATTCCCATTATACAGTGGCATTAACACTACTTGGAAAGGACTCAGGAGACCTGAAAATCATGGCTTGGAACTATGTTCTGTGTTAGAGCTGGAGCCTGGTCCTGTGTGAGTAAAGCAGCTCTGGACCTTGGCCCAGATATAGTGCTCCTTCTACTGGCTGTTATATTATATAAGTAGTAGATAAAAGAAAAATTGTGCCAATTATTTAGCCATTTCAGATTATTGGTTTTGTATGCCAAATTTAAAGAAGGTGCTATTCAGATCAAGATTTAAAGAAATAGGTGTAAAAATGTTTTTCATTGTCAACTGAAAGTATCATTATTTATTCATGTAGATTTTCTTGTTCTGCTTTAAAAAGTATCTCTTTCTTCCTCTCATGTACATATTAGGTATCAAAAACTTGTCCAAAGTCGTCTTAGGTTGACAACTTTCTTCCCTGTCAGCATTAATGTGCTGACAATAATTAGAGTCCATGTGCTGGCCTCTAATTGCTGTTATAAAGGAGCTTTATCTTTAGCCTTCTTAAACTAATCTGAGGGATTTATATTTCCTGTACCTGCTTTGCACATGAGGGAACTACTTTCTCTGCAAGAAGCTTTTCTATGCTCCAAGTGGTCCCTCTCAATCAGAAAAAGAGATTTTAAAAAATTGGGGATATTTATGCATGTATGCCTAGCAGCAGTAAGAACTTTTATTCTTCTCAATCAGGAGATGACTTTTACTTTACCTATACATCTGTTCCCAAGCTGGAAACTTTCTTTAATTACTTAAGTCTATATACAGCAAACTCTATATGAGATATTCAACAGTTTTATTAGAAGGCAAGAGATGCAGAAAGAACTATTCAAGAGCTTTCCTTGCAGAATGCAGACCTCTTCTAGCTATTCATTGTGCATTCCTGGGACGAATGAAGAAGAAAAGAGAAGGCATGTGCATAAGGCCTTGCCTTAATTTTGGAAACCAGCCTAGTTTCCCTGTTTCCTCATTTTAGCCTTAGATCCATGATCTGGAGTTTTTCTAGAACTGGGTTTCAGTTTGGATTTGTTTCTAAACACTCATATTTATTCCCAGTGCCACCTAGCATGGAGCTAAGCCTGTGGCAGGTCCTTACTGACTGACTAAATGGTAAAGATTGATTTTTGCCTGACTCTAGACATCAGGAGAGTAAAAGTGTACTGGCAAGTTAGCAGGAAAATGATAAGAATCCTGAAAGATCCAGGTGAGGAAAAACTGAAGCCAAACCACTGAGAGAAGACTCTGAAGACTTCATTCACATTTTCCTCTCCAGTTTTATTTAACCAAGAGTAAGCTATTAAATTCTGCATGGTTTACCTAATATTTCTGTAAATCAACTCAGTGGAGGCAGTTTGGAATAGTAATTAAGAGTAAGAGCACTGAAATCAGGCAGATTGGTATCCCAGCTCTGGCTTCGTGAAGTCCTGGTTTTATACCTTGGGCAAATAAACTCTAAGTCAGTTTCTTTATTTGTAAATTGGCTATAATAATTATACCTAGCTCAGAGCATTGTTGCAAGAACTAAAGGAATGCTTAGTAGAATTTCCAGTCAGAGTAATATAAACCACAGAAACAAATACATATCCTACACTACTAGATGTGCGCAATCAAATTCATACAACCAGGAAATTCCCTAAGAAAAGAAACTGCCAACCAGCCCCAGAAGAGTACATGTGGACCTGAGGAAATCTGGGGTTTCTTTTTAGAATGGTCTCTTACTCCAGTGATAACTCACTGAAAGAATGCTAATATCCGGCATTTACACTCTCAAAGCACATGATATTTTATCTTCACAATGACCTGGCTCCTGAATTAACAGTTTAATCCTGTCCATTTAGTTGCACTGTAACGAGAATTATATTGCATTTTAAAATACCTTTTCTAAATTGGTAACCCAAATAAAGTATTTTGGGTAATCCTCTATAAAACTAAATGCATTCATTAAATGGAACAACCCATCCCATGATCAGGTAAAGACTTATATAGACCAACCATCTTGAAATCTTGCTATGACAAGGAAAAGGTAACTCATTGTTATTGACAAACTGAGTAATTTTCAAAACCAATGACTCATACTTTCTATTAACTAGAAAATAGTTCCACTTGATTGGATTTGACAGACATTTATAGACCACTCACCATGAACCATCCCAGTTCTCAAGTATCTCACAATGTCATGGGCGAAACAGGCAGGTCATTTAGAATTTCCATACAGCGTTGTGCTATAAAGGAGATAATTAAATATTAGAAATGTCTTGATTTTTATAATTTTTATAAAAAAGATAATCTGGCAAGTCCTCAATTTTTAAAATGCTTTTGAAGAAAACCTTATTTATGTTTAACTTCTTTATAGTTTGTGATTATTTCAAGGTCACTAGATTAGATAAATGATGGGCAGGTAACCCACAACCGAGATACCATATGTGTTCAGCACTGTGACTCCCATAAACTCCCCTGCAGGAAAGTCCTGGGAGGACTTTGGAGATGAAATTCTGGCATCTGTCTCCCAGAATCAAGTTGGTATTGGGGCGCCTGAGCAAGCCAGTGTTGTGTGAAGAAGGAATTGCCATGGCACTACACCCAGGCTGTGCTGGGATGACCAGTGTACTGCCTTCTACCTCCTCTGTGAGAGTACCCACCACATCAATGTGTTGCTGCTTATCTCTGCTCTGCCTCCCCTGCCAGACTGTGGCATTCCAGAGGCCATGACCTTGTCTTGTTTATCTACAGATCCCCAGCGCCTGGTATAGAACCTGGTGGATGGTGAACACTAAAGAAATGTTTGTTGAAAGAAGAATGAAAGAAGAATGTTAGGCAAAGTATATAATCCAGGGACTGTAATCAACTCCAAGCTAATTCCTAGTCAATTCCTAGCAGTGGCTTATGGCCATATTAAACCTTGCATTAGGATGATTTATGATGCCTGGTTTAACACAACGACAATAACATATTCAATGAAGTAATGAATGAATAGTGTTTTAGGCATGGTCAATTGTCAAACTAGGAACTAATTTAATTCAGAGTTTCTGTTTTAATCATTAATACCATCACATGGAAATATTTGAGGAGCTCAGTTTCCTGCCATACAATCTAAACACTTAACATTCAAACAGCTTTTATTTACTAAAGGCTTTTAATTGAGAAACAGCCTCTTTTTCAGTGAAACATTTAGCTTTAGTAATTGTGGTTTATGAATTTACTCCTTGTTTTTAATTGCTCTAGACATTTGCACAACATCTGGTTTTATAGCCATTTAAATAAAGGGGCTTTGCCATAATAAAATGTGTATATTTGTTTTGAGTGGGTAACATCATTTTTTATGGGAGTCTATCTTGTACAATGCAATTAAAACCTTCTATAGGGACTGGCTTTAAAAATGTATAGAAAGTTATAATCCCAGAAGACATTCACTGCAGAAAGATGTGAGTAGATAGAAGTATATGAATTGAAAGAAATAAAAATTATTTTCTCCTTGGAACCCTGATGGTATTTCTATTATATCATTTGCAAACTGTCAGGTTAAAAAAAAGGTAATTTATGGAGTGGAATCCCCAAACTACATCTTTCGCTTTCCTCATTTCACCTTCTCTCTTACCCTTAACCTGGTCCATTCTCATCTGTATACCACATGAGGATACTATAGTCACAGACATACTTGAGGATTAGCTATTAGAAAAGTGGGAAATTGTATTATTTGCCATTTCTGGTAACTTAGGTGAGGATGGACTGGTAAACTTAAAAAATAATTGCAAGTGGTATATTTTAGATGATTTTTAGGTATTGAAATATATGTAAGTATGTACATATATACATACACAATTGTTTACTTCCACGGACACAATGAAAATCATTACCAGAAATCCTCCATTTTACCACCATTTTGGGAGCTTACCAACTCCTCGTGATATTTGTAATTCCTTCTACAGCTTCCTATGATCTTACCTAAGATGTCAGCTGTAAACTCACATGGTCAGATTCCCATGAAACACAACATTCTTCTTTCAATTCCCATAAAACACACAGCTTGGTCAGTAAGACTTAATATTTAGCTAATTGAATAAAATTCCTAGAACTGACCAAAGTGCTGGTGTTTCACTTGAGAGAAGTGGTGAGTTAGAAAAGAGAGCGCTGAGACTCAGAGAGTAACCCTCCAAACTGAAGAATACATTTTTGAGATGTTGCCTAGTTTCTATTTGCATTCCCCTTATCCCTCCTTAAAATACTAGGAAGCATTCTGGGGATTATTTGTAAAACAGTTTCAAAGTATCCTGAGGGTTCTGATGAGTGAGCTCAAGAATCTTTTCCCCAGAACAACCTCCATGCTTATGAGAAAAGGTGGTGATTGGTACTATTAAATGAGAAAAGAGGAGAACAAGTTTGGCCACACTGTGCTTTTTCGTTTGTTTGTTTGTTTGTTTAATGGTTTCCTTAATCCCCTAAAACCCAAAAAGTGTTTTAATTGTAGCCGCTCCAAAGCTCCATTTATTGTTTCCGTTAGCTTGTGCTGCCTTCAGCCTTGTTCTTGAAATTTATGCTATTGTCAGAAATCCTAGATTAAAAACCTATGAGTGTGGCTAGATACACTTAACTCTCTTTCTCTCTAGGTGTTCAACAGCCTTATCAAGGGTCCATCTCTTTATTTGGCGATCTGTGTCTATGTAGATGTGTGGAAGTCACACACACACACACACACACACACACACAGCAGGCACTGACTTGGGTGCCACTTTGCATCATCACCTCTATTAGGATTATCAGAGTATTGGAATTGTGGGTATAAGAAGATCTATTTCTTTCCCAAAGGGTGAGAAAAATGGGAGGGTGTCAGGGAGAGGGAAAAGAGAGAAAATAAAGTGTGTGTGTGTTTTGGGGAAGGGGAGGGAGGAAAAGAGAGGGGGAATATGAGTGAGTGTGGAGGGAGGAGGGGAAATGAAAGGATATTATATATTTTTTTGTATCTGTCATTTCCCTGCTATCTCCCATATGACTTCTTAATCCATCAGAATGCTGGGAAGATAATGTTTTGGGCGAAATAACATGAGAGAGAGGATAGACTCCCAAGGACCAATATCTTTATTGCTCGGAGGATAAACGGATTATGTCAGCCATTTTCTGTTGCTGACAGCTTTTCTTATTAACCGATTTTATTTTTTAATCTTCCAGGGAAGAAATATGGTTTTATGTCACAATAAAACGCCGGTCACATCTAATTCTGCCCTCAAACAAACAGATTTCTGAAAGCCTTGCAGAGAAATTTGAAATAACTTTAAAGAGGGGGTTTTTGGATAAAGTCTTTATCCAGGGGCTTGTTCAACTGCAGTGTAAAAGGTTTAGAGAGAGAGAAGAGGAGAGGGAGAGAGGAATAGAGGGAGGGAGAAGGGAAGAGGGAGAGAGGAAAAGAAGGAGAGAGGAAGACCTACACAGCTGTTTTGCTTGGTGATCTCTCTTCAGACACACTTGAGCACAGTCAGGAAAATGCAGTCTGGATGAAAGGGGCTTGGGAAGGTGAACAGAGGGACAGCAGGTCTCCTTGGGGCTCTGGGTGTGGGAAGCTGCTGATGCACACCCCTCTGAAACAGACACTTGTTTCCCAGTTTTCCTGGAGCCATTAGTAGCTGATGGCATGTCTTTCAAGAATCATAAACGAATCAATGTGAGTTTTGTTAGGCGTTTGGAGCTCAGAGGCAATTCTAGTCTTTTTTCCATGATTCCTTTGCCAGGAGATTTCAACCTGTTTGAGGATTTAGGTCTTGTGTTCCTCTCCAAGAAAATCTTCTGTCAAACACCCTAGACAGCTCTGGCCTTTGCTTACTTTTGTAGGCCCACAGCAAGCACATAACCATCACTAATATAAAAAACCGCTCGTTTCTTCTCTTCTGTGTGGCACAAAGCAATTTAGCCAGACAGGCCCCCTGCCCACCAGGGGCTTAGCTCAGAAAACATCCTTAATTTGTGCCTCTAGCTTTGTTCAGAGCCCCGCTCACTGCAGACCTGGTACCTTGATTGATAATGATGGCCAAGTCTTACATCGTGCGCTGCTGGCAACTTTTGGTGATTTAGAGCACTTTAAGAATCTGTTAAAAATAAATCGCTTGGATTTTCTAAGGTGTTGTTTTGTATAAGACAAACTCGCTTTTCAAAAAAGCATTCTAAAAGTTTGGGAACTTAAAATTTGTCCTGAGGCAAGTCCGCCAAGCTAAGCACCTCCAGCCAGCTGTGAGAGAAGGGGAGATTCTGAGAAATGGATTGAGCCAAACTTCTCTATACCTACCTAGGGGCAAAGAGTGGATTTTCCTGCCTCATTTCTTTACCTGAAGAGACAGAGAACTGGTAGAAATGGAGAGAGAAGGGTCACTTGGGGTCTTTGCACTCTGTAGTGCAAGGACTGTGCCAGGACTGAAGCAGAGGCATGAGTGGTCTCCAGGCATGAGTTGCTTTGATCTGAAACAAGCCCCACCTGCCAGAAAGTGCTGTTGATTCTAAGCTGTGATTTTCAAAAATCTTTGTAAATGCACTGGTCTTAAGTGAACAGTTTTATTGACTTTGACATGTATTATATCTGCACTCCAGCAACACTTAGCAAATCTCTATCAGCCCTGATCAAAATGAAAGGCACCCCGTCTCTGGGCACCACACCATCTGTGGAGATGTTTGTGGTGGGCAAGCAGGCAGCCCTTGGTGAAGAGATGCTGGTACACTGGTAGTGAGCACATTACTGGCATGGTCATTGTAATGCTCCTGGTTTTCAGTTTTCCAAGCACTTTCACATATGTTATTTTAGCATATCCTTCCAGACAATGAAGAGAATGATGTCATCAATGACAGCGACAATAATCACAAATACCAATAAATGTTCATTGGTGTCAAGCACACATGTCACTGCATTTAATCCTTTCAGCAACACTTTAAAGTATTCTATTTATGTGTTTTTATGTTGGTACTATTTTATAGCTGAAGAAGGTGAAGCAAAGAGAACTTGTCCCACTATCGGACAAGTCAGTATTAGAGCTCAAGAATCTGACTCCAGAAACTGTGCTTTTAATGCAATATATGAGATGTGAAAAGAGCAGATGACATATTAACAAGGGTCCCACAGCCAGTTCACTGGTGGATCTGGATCTCACACTAGGCTTTGTAAGCCGGCCTCAACCTATCCCTCCATCCTCACTCTCTGCCCCACCCTATATACTTCCCACGCTAGCCTCTCCGCACAGAGCTAACTGCTGGTCTCTGAGTTTACTGTTACCTTTCAGGCTTCTTTACCTTTGAACATGGTCTTTCATCATCTCCTATCACATGCATTCTTCAAGGCTCCACTCCATTATTGCTCAGTGAATCCCCTGCAATCTCTGTGTGGAGTTTTCTCCCTTCTAGGTATCCCTTTACTACCCCAATCCATCCACTGGCCATGCCCTTGTATGTCCCAGTAGGCCATGAGCCCCTCACCAGAAGAGACTGTGTTTTTGCTTCTATTTTTGGTGCCTCGTACTCTGCTTAACAAAGTGCTTAATTAAGTGGTTTTCATTAAATTATTTTAATTAAAATATATCTTCACTTTTAAAAGGGAAAAGTGGCTTGTGTCTGTCTTCAGCTTCTGATTTATGTCTCATCACTTGAAATTCATGGCTGTGAGATACATGCACCAGATGGGGGTGGTGTGCCTACTTTAGGATTTCCTATTCTGAGAGATAAGTGGTATCTTTTCAAATATTTTTAGATTTTTTGAAAAACTTGCTAAATTCCAGATGAAAAGTTACAAAAAATATCCCAATAATGAAAAGAATATGCTCACATCTGCCTGGCATCATTAAGGACCCAAACTTCTGCCAATGAGCCTTACCCAGACTTTGTAATGTGTGGTTAGAAACCTTTCTAAACACTCAATATGTGTTGGAGAGGATGTGGAGAAAAGGGACCCTCTTACACTGTTGGTGGGAATGCAGGTTGGTGCAGCCACTTTGGAAAACAGTGTGGAGATTCCTCAGAAAATTAAAAATAGAGCTTCTGAAACCTGTAGGGGAGAATCATTCATTGCCTCTTCCTAGTTTCTGGTGACAGCTCTTGATCCTTAGCTCTGTTTGGCTGACAGCTGTCTCTCTCTAGTCTCTGCTTCTGTTGTCACATGACTGGTGTCCTCTTCTTTTAAAAACTGCAGTCATATTGGATTAAAGCCCACCGTAATGACCTCATCTTAACTTGATTACATCTGCAAAGTCCTTATTTCCAAATAAGACTACATTCACAGGTGCTGGGTGTTAGTACTTGAACATAGCTTTTTTGGTGGATGCAAATCAACCCATAACAACCACAATCTCTAGATTTTCAAGTAAAATGATAGATGTCCCTAAGGTTTAAGCCACTGTTATTTAGGTCTTCTGTTTTGAGCAGCAAATGTATCTGAAGCAATATAACCTGGGAAAGACTGGAGTCACAAGAGCACTCTTGGGACTAGGTCCAAACTATGCAGGAATTAGAATTAACCAGGCCTGAGACATAAGCCCCACTGTCACTGGGACAGGAGGCAGGGGAATGTTGGAGGCAAAATACTGAGATTGACATCACCAGAACCAAATCTGAGGAAAGGAAAGGAAGGACAGTTCTCCAAAGAGAAGGTGGGGCAAGAGAGTAGAACTACCTGACGAAAGGGGAAAGGACGCTTAGAAGATCAAAACAATACATACCTACTCTGCAAATCGCCTAACTCTGGTACTGCCTCTTAATGAATATTATTCATCCCCCCAAATTTTATGTTTATGCACATCTCTGTACTAACATGTAAAAATGTTCATAATAATGTTAGTAAAAAAGTGTATACTAGATTGTTTTCCAAATTTTTTTACTGAAGATGCTACTTGAATAAGGAAAATTTTAGAACATGAGATAAAAGTAGATGAGTTAATCTTGTGCTAGCTATTGCAAGAATTTGTATTTGGCATAACACTGATGATTTATTTAGAACAAAGAATTGATAGCAGAGTTTATGCAAAGCTAAACTTGCAAGTGAGACAGTTGGTATGCGAAAAGGAACTTAATGAAGAAGTATCAAGAGCAAGAGTTTTGACTCGCATAAAAGGCTGAAAGATAAAATGGGACTTCTTGGAAGCTTGTGGATTAAAAAGAGGCCCCAGGTCCCTCCTCCTGGCTATTGTAACAGAAAAACAGTAGCATTGTCTGATAAAAGAAAAATCAATACCCTCTCAGTGTGAAAAATGAACAAATGCAAGTAAATCCTAGTGGCCCTGATTCACTTAAGCAATTCTGTAACACCAACTGAGGAAGTTACTGGAGAGGAAATGCCAACTCCTGAAGGAGGTTCGACTGAGCTGGAAAATTTAAAAAAGTAATAACAATAATAATTGCCCAAAATGGAACAAGTTATACAACCAGAGAACCACAGGAAATGTGGAAACACTGTAAAGAATAAAAAAAAGTTCACAGGAGGCTAAGAGCAAAATCAGGCACAGAAGCCTAGAAACTCAAGGATATCTAAATACCCTCAGAAAAGAGGTAGAAAAGCATATAAATGGAGGAAATTCATGAATAAAAGGGGCATGAGAGGAAACAGAAAAGACCAATCATGAAACAACAGATTCATTACATGAAAGAAGTGCCATCATGCAAATCACAAAGGTCCAGAGAGTTCCATTTAAGAATAGTCTTCTCTTGCACAGCAAAGGAAACAGTCAAAAAAACAGAGAGGCAACCCAGGGAATGGGAGAAGATATTTGCAAATGACAGTACAGACAAAAGGTTGTTATCTAGGATCTATAATGAACTCCTCAAACTCAACACACACAAAACAGACAATCATATCAAAAAATGGGCAGAAGATATGAATAGACACTTCTCCAATCAAGACATACAAATGGCTATCAGACACATGAAAAAATGTTCATCATCACTAGCCATCAGGGAGATTCAAATTAAACCACATTGAGATATCACCTTACACCAGTTAGAATGGCCAAAATTAACAAGACAGGAAACAACATGTGTTGGAGGGGATGTGGAGAAAGGGCAACCCTCTTCCACTGTTGGTGGGAATGCAAGTTGGTGCAGCCTCTTTGGAGAACAGTGTGGAGATTCCTCAAGAAATTAAAGATAGAACTTCCCTATGACCCTGCCATTGCACTCCTGAGTATTTACCCAAAAGATAGAGATGTCGTGAAAAGAAGGGCCGTTTGTACCCCAATGTTTATAACAGCAAAGGCCACGGTCGCCAAACTGTGGAAAGAACCAAGATGCCCTTCAATGGACGAATGGATAAGGAAGATGTGGTCCATATACACTATGGAGTATATACTATATATACTATATATATACACTATGGAGTATATAATGAATGAATACTGTTATGCTGAAAATAAATTTTAAAAAAAGAAAAAAGTAATAAATTTAGCAAATAAGAAAAAAAAAAGAATAATCTTCAAAGAAAGATCCTTCTTTCTTTGAAAGAAAGACAAGTTACCAAGAAAGAAAATAAAAGAAATGGCAAGACAACTTGTTTGTTTATTCTGAGAACATTTAAAAGTGTTGGAATGAGCCTGATTTTATTACTTCAGTCCTCAGATTCTGAAGAAGAAAAGTACTTTGAAATAGTATGTGTGTTTTTGCATGCTCATGCGGGTATAGGCACCTGGTTTGAAAAATCTGTGTAGAGCAAAATGTAGAGTTATTAAACTGTAGTTGTCTTCCTACTTACCCATTTCATGTCTCATTTTGAGGGTTGAAGAATAGTACTTCACATGGAAGCCCCCAGTGACAATGGATTTTTGCCCCTTTGCCCAAATTTAGAAAGAAAAGTGGTTTGTGTAACTGCGCTAGGTGTGGCAGGCAGAGGAGGTGTTGAGGAGGTGGTACTGGAAGACTTCCTGCTTATATTAATTTCCTAACAATTCACAGACTGGGTAGCTTAAACAACAGAAATTTATTCCCTCACACTTCTGGAGGCCAGATATCTGAAATCAAGGTGCCAGCAGGGCCATGTTCTTTCCAAATGCTCTAGGGACCAGTCCTTCCTTTCCTCCTCCTTTGCAGCAATTGGACTGGAGTCCACCAAATCCAGTATGATTTCATCTTAAATTGATTAAGTCTAAAAATACCCTATTTCCAAATACTGTTACATTCATAAGTTCTGAGAAGACATGAATTTGGGGGTGGAGAATTACTTAATCCAGTCCACTGCTGTTGAGACATTTTTAAAAATTAATTTATTTATTTTCAGAAAAACAGTATTCATTATTTTTTCACCACACCCAGTGCTCCATGCAATCCATGCCCTCTATAATACCCACCACCTGGTACCCCAACCGCCCACACCCCCGCCACTTCAAACCCCTCAGATTGTTTTTCAGAGTCCATAGTCTCTCATGATTCACCTCCCCTTCCAATTTACCCCAACTCCCTTCTCCTCTCTAATACCCCTTGTCCTCCATGATATTTGTTATACTCCACAAATAAGTGAAACCATATGATAGTTGACTCTCTCTGCTTGACTTATTTCACTCAGCATAATCTCTTCCAGTCCCGTCCATGTTGCTACAAATGTTGGGTATTCATACTTTCTGCTGGAGGCATAATACTCTATAGTGTATATGGACCACATCTTCCTTATCCATTCGTCCGTTGAAGGGCATCTTGGTTCTTTCCATAATTTGGCGACCATGGCCATTGCTGCTATAAACATTGAGACATTTTAGAAGAATCTGAATTCTATGGACAAGGGAGCAGCACCAGTGATACTCCATGCCCCCTGGTGGAGGAAGCCATGAGCAACAGACAAGATGAGTAGCGAGGACATGCCCTTAGGACGAGCTAGGATGGTCAAATGGGTCTCAGCGTATGCCCCCAGACCAGAGGACTAAAGGTGGGGCAAATAAGAATTTACAATTACTCTATGTTCCATTTCTTGCTGCCCACCCAATAGCCTCTAAATGGAGAGCTTCTCTCAACCTCTGAATCTTAAAATTGCTTCTTTTCTCCAGGCTTTTTTGCATTCAAAAGGAAATATAATGTTAAAAACAAAAACCTATATACATATGTATGTGTTTTGTGCATGTGTGTGCATACATATTCAAAACTACAATGCAGTGTTGTGGTTAAGAGGGCAAGTGTCAGAGAGATCTGAATTGGAACTATGATTTTGGCATTTGCTTATTATGTGACCCTGGGAAAATTACTTAACCTCTCTGGGCCCTTAGTGTGCTGGCTTTTAAAATGGGAGTAAAGACAGGCACTCCCTCAAAGGGTTTTTTGAGGATTTATAAAAAATTACATAGTCACCTTGGGGCGCCTGGGTGGCTCAGTGGGTTAACCCTCTGCCTTTGGCTCTGGTCATGATCTCAGGGTCCTGGGATTGAGCCCCGCATGGGGCTCTCTGCTCAGCAGGGAGCCTGCTTCCCTCCTCTCTCTCTGCCTGCCTCTCTGCCTACTTATGATCTCGATCTCTCTCTGTCAAATAAATAAAATAAAATATTATAAATAAATAAATAAATAAAATTTTTTAAAAAATTACATAGTAACCTTAAAAGATTTTGAAAGGGAAGTTGATAAAACTTGACCTAAATTTTGTATTAAAAGGAAGAAAAATTAGGAAGTTTTTTTCTTTTAACATGACAAAGAGTATTATTTAAAATAAGGCACTGAGGCTGGGAAAGCCTCAATCTGACAAATAATATGTCTATGTCAATTAAAGAAAAAAAAGTATGTACATTATGAATGAGGAACATGACAACAGATACACAACTTTTGAAACAATAAACAGGATACTTTTCTGGTCCAATTTAAATGATTACAATTTATCTAATTAGAGTTAGAAAACCTAATAAATCACTAAGTATGAAAGGAGAGGCATAATTTTTATTATTTGCAGGTGATGATGGTCTCTTAGGAAAACCCCAAAGAATCAAATAAACTGTTAGAACCATTACACATTTTTTTAAAAAAAGTGTCCTTTTAATCTGTGGGACCCAACAAAGGCAGTCCTGAGAGGAAAATATATAGCGGTACAAGATTTTCTCAAGAAACAAGAAAGGTCTCAGGTACACAACCTAACCCTACACCTAAAGGAGCTGGAGAAAGAACAAGAAAGAAACCCTAAGCCCAGCAGGAGAAGAGAAATCATAAAGACCAGAGCAGAAATCAATGAAATAGAAACCAAAAAAACAATAGAACAAATCAACGAAACTAGTAGCTGGTTCTTTGAAAGAATTAATAAAATTGATAAACCCCTGGCCCGACTTATCAAAAAGAAAAGAGAAAGGACCCAAATAAATAAAATCATGAATGAATGAGGAGAGACCACAACTAACACCAAAGAAATACAAACTATTATAAAACATACTATGAGCAACTCTACGGCAATAAATTTGACAATCTGGAAGAAATGGATGCATTCCTAGAAACATATAAACTACCACAACTGAACCAGGAAGAAATAGAAAGCCTGAACAGACCCATAACCAGTAAGGAGATTGAAACAGTCATTAAAAATCTCCAAACAAACAAAAGCCAAGGGCCAGATGGCTTCCCGGGGGAATTCTACCAAACATTTAAAGAAGAACTAATTCCTATTCTCCTGAAACTGTTCCGAAAAATAGAAATGGAAGGAAAACTTCCAAACTCATTTTATGAGGCCAGCATCACCTTGATCCCCAAACCAGACAAGGATCCCATCAAAAAAGAGAGCTATAGACCAATATCCTTGATGAACACAGATGTGAAAATACTCAACAAAATACTAGCCAATAGGATTCAACAGTACATTAAAAGGATTATTCACCACAACCAAGTGGGATTTATTCTAGGGCTGCAAGGTTGGTTCAACATCTGCAAATCAGTCAATGTGATACAACACATCAATAAAAGAAAGAACAAGAACCATATGATACTCTCAATAGATGCTGAAAAAGCATTTGACAAAGTACAGCATCCCTTCCTGGTCAAAACTCTTTAAAGTGTAGGGATAGAGGGCACATACCTCAATATGATCAAAGCCATCTATGAAAAACCCACCGCAAATATCATTCTCAATGGAGAAAAACTGAAAGCTTTTCCGCTAAGGTCAGGAACACGGCAGGGATGTCCATTATCACCACTGCTATTCAACATAGTACTAGAGGTCCTAGCCTCAGCAATCAGACAACAAAAGGAAATTAAAGGCATCCAAATCAGCAAAGAAAAAGTCAAATTATCACTCTTCGCAGATGATATGATACTATATGTGGAAAACCCAAAAGACTCCACTCCAAAACTGCTAGAACTTGTACAGGAATTCAGTAAAAGTGTCAGGATATAAAATCAATGCACAGAAATCAGTTGCATTTCTCTACACCAACAGCAAGACAGAAGAAAGAGAAATTAAGGAGTCAATCCCATTTACAATTGCACCCAAAACCATAAGATACCTAGGAATAAACCTAACCAAAGAGGCACAGAATCTAGACTCAGAAAACTATAAAGTACTCATGAAAGAAATTGAGGAAGACACAAAGAAATGGAAAAATGTTCCATGCTCCTGGATTGGAAGAATAAATATTGTGAAAATGTCTATGCTACCTAAAGCAATCTACACATTTAATGCAATTCCTATCAAAGTACCATCCATCTTTTTCAAAGAAATGGAACAAATAATTCTAAAATTTATATGGAACCAGAAAAGACCTCGAATAGCCAAAGGGATATTGAAAAAGAAAGCCAATGTTGGTGGCATCACAATCCCAGACTTCAAGCTCTATTACAAAGCTGTCATCATCAAGACAGCATGGTACTGGCACAAAAACAGACACATAGATCAATGGAACAGAATAGAGAGCCCAGAAATAGACCCTCAACTCTACAGTCAACTAATCTTCGACAAAGCAGGAAAGAATGTCCAATGGAAAAAAGACAGCCTCTTCAATAAATGGTGCTGGGAAAATTGGACAGCCACATGCATAAAAATGAAATTGGACCATTTCCTTACACCACACACAAAAATAGACTCAAAAGGGATGAAGGACCTCAATGTGTGAAAGGAATCCATCAAAATCCTTGAGGAGAACACAGGCAGCAACCTCTTCGACCTCAGCCGCAGCAACATCTTCCTAGGAACAACGCCAAAGGCAAGGGAAGCAAGGGCAAAAATGAACTATTGGGATTTCATCAAGATCAAAAGCTTTTGCACAGCAAAGGAAACAGTTAACAAAATCAAAAGACAACTGACAGAATGGGAGAAGATATTTGCAAACGACATATCAGATAAAGGACTAGTGTCCAGAATCTATAAAGAACTTAGCAAACTCCACACCCAAAGAACAAATAATCCAATCAAGAAATGGGCAGAGGACATGAACAGACATTTCTGCAAAGAAGACATCCAGATGGCCAACAGACACATGAAAAAGTGCTCCATATCACTCGGCATCAGGGAAATACAAATCAAAACCACAATGAGTCAGAATGGCTAAAATCAACAAGTCAGGAAATGACAGATGCTGGCGAGGATGCGGAGAAAGGGGAACCCTCCTACACTGTTGGTGGGAATGCAAGCTGGTGCAGCCACTCTGGAAAACAGCATGGAGGTTCCTCAAAATGTTGAAAATAGAACTGCCCTATGACCCAGCAATTGCACTACTGGGTATTTACCCTAAAGATACAAACGTAGTGATCCAAAGGGGCACGTGCACCCGAATGTTTATAGCAGCAATGTCCACAATAGCCAAACTATGGCAAGAACCTAGATGTCCATCAACAGATGAATGGATCAAGAAGATGTGGTATATATACACAATGGAATACTATGCAGCCATCAAAAGAAATGAAATCTTGCCATTTGCGACAACATGGATGGAACTAGAGCGTATCATGCTTAGTGAAATAAGTCAAGCAGAGAAAGACAACCATCATATGATCTACCTGATATGAGGAAGTGGTGATGCAACATGGGGGCTTAAGTGGGTAGGAGAAGAATAAATGAAACAAGATGGGATTGAGAGGGAGACAAACCACAAGTGACTCTTAATCTCACAAAACAAACTGAGGGTTGCTGGCGGGAGGGGGGTTGGGAGAAGGGGGTGGAATTATGGACATTGGGGAGGGTATGTGCTTTGGTTAGTGCTGTGAAGTGTGTAAACCTGGTGATTCACAGACCTGTACCTCTGGGGATAAAAATATATGTTTATAAAAAATAAAAAATTTTAAAAAAGTGTCTTTTTAACTTAATTTCTGTATGGCTCTTATTTATACACCATACAGAAACATCAGCAGCTTTCCTATAATTCAACAGTGACTAGGTGAAGATAGAATTTAAAACAGCCCTTAGATAGAGTAGTAGTAGAGAAGATATTGATAAGAAATTATATTCAGGTATTTTGTTGGAAATATGTTACAATTTATTGTTAAATTGCATGGGGGAAATGGGGCAAAATATAATTTTAGTAAGTGACAAGTTACATAGTGCCACATGGACTGTATAGTACCAAGGACTCATTTTTGAAAACAGCCAATTCTCCCCAAATTAATCTAGGTATAACTTTAATAAGAAAAAAATTATTCTATTATTCCCATGAGAACTCTAGTTCACATAACTAAATCAGAGACATTGACCTCTCTTTCTTGCTAATGCTTCATTGAAATAACAGGGAAATTACACCAATCCTACAAAGACTCTTACGAGACAGCAAGAGGACATTAGAAAATTAAGAAATTACTGTAAAACATAAAAAAAAACCCAAACTGATGACAATACTCAACAGAGTGGAGGAATCTATAACCAAAGGCAAGAGAAAAAGATTTTTAAAATAGTATTTCCAGAAAAAGTCCCAGATCAGAGATAGTGGGGCCAAGAGCAAAAAGCAGAATATTTAATTATAGGCTTATGAATGACTGCTCTTTGTTCCCACAGTGTCTGGTTGTAGCATCTCTCACTCAACTAAATCCGTGAGTGAAGTTCTTTAAACAATAGGGGAGATTTTCCACTGTAGATGTCAGGAGTCGTTATTGAGGCTGGAGAAGGAAGAAAGAACAGGCATCTGCAGCACACAAGGTGCTACAGAACCCATGTGTCTTGAGGCAAAGTTAGAGCAAGAAAGGAGGGAATAACCCTGAGGGGCTGAGTGAACATGTGCAGTACCTACTCTCAGTCTGGTCCATCAGTAGGCATACCCTACTGCTGTGTGGAAGAGTTAGTAAGAGGGAAAGAAAGAGGATAGGAGTCACCACAAAGAAAATAATATTTATTTGAATAAGTTAAAAAAAAAACTGTGAAGGGCAAAATACAACATACAGGAGATTAACTGCAGGGAAAACAATTTTTCAAACATATGGCACAGGCAAAGGGTTAACACTGTTCATTACATCAAGATCCTACACACTGATGAGAGAAAAAAAAGCAATCCTCCTGGTTTCCTCTGCCTGCAATGTGCTTCCTCTGGTCATATATCATATAGCAAACTCCCCTCCTCTCAGATTGCAGCCCAAATGCCAACTTCCTTAACCAATCCATCTAATGCATCCATTCCACTTCTGTTGCACCACCACTATTTTAATTTTCTGCATACCTCTTACCATTAGCTGGTATCTTTATATATTTTTTCTTTCATGTTTTCTGTTAGAATGTAAGTTTGATGAGGGTGGGAACAGTGTTTTGTTTACCACTGTTTCTCCTAGACCTAGAATTCTTTACCTTGTCAAAATGTTTCTAAAATGATGGTATGATGACTTTTTCAGATATACAAAAGTCCAAAGAATTTTTCAACAGCAGACATGCATTATAAAAACTGTTGAAGTTTTTCAGGCAGAAAGAAAATGTTGTCAGATGAAAATCTGAATCTACACAAAGGAGTGGAGAAATGGCAACTATATGGATAATACATTGTTTCCTTATTATTTAAAGCTCTTTAGAAATAACTAATTATTTAGGGGAGGTGGGTGGGAGGATTGGGTAGTTGGGTTATGGACATAAATGAAAGCATGTGATGTGATGAGCACTGGGTGTTATACGCAGCTATAAATTACTGAAAACTACATCTGAGATTAACAATGTTGCCTAATTGAATTTAAATTTTAAAAACCTGATAATTTAAACAGCAAAAGAATAAGGTATGGGGAAATATAATATTTGTAAAAGTAAAATATATGAAAAAGTAGGACAGAGATTGAGAGGGGAAAAGGGAACTATTCTTTCATTAGGTTCTTACACTAAATGTGAAGTGGTATAACATCCTGTGAAGGCAGACTGAAATATTAAAGATGCATAATAAAAATCCAAGTCATTTTTGACTTGGACAATTTTGACTCCCTCTTTCCCTGGGGAGCATTTGACAATGTCTGTTGATATGTTTGGTAGTAATGAATGAGGGAGTGCTACTGGCATCTACTGGGTCAAGGTTAAGGATGCTGTTAAACATTCTATAATGCATGGGACAGCACCCCACAGGAATTTTCTGGTTCAAAAGGTCAATAATGCCAAGGTTGAGAAACACAATTAACTCAAATTAAATATTATTTATTGGATTTCAGTTTTTAGAATCCATCAAAGACAAAATTCAAACTACTATTTTATTATTTGTACAATTATGAAGTAATGATAAAACAAAAAAAAAAGGGAAGGAAGGGGGAATAGAGGTTGAGTCTATTGCAAGAGCATTAATTTCATCACCCAACCTTAAGGGTATTAAGAGATACTCTCTAACATACAGATGGCCAACAGACACATGAAAAGATGCTCAACATCATTCATCACCAGGGAAATGTAAATCAAAACCCCAATGAGATATCACCTTATCATCTGTACCTATTAGAATGGCTAAAATCAAGAAGACAAGAAATAGATATTGGTGAGGTGTAAAAGAAAAGAAACACTTATGCCCTGTTGGTGGGAATGTAAACTGGTACAGCTACTGTGAAAAATAATATGGAATTTACTCTAAAAAAAAAAATAGAAATACTATATGAGCCAGTAATTCCACCATTGGGTGTTTACTCAAAGAAAACTAAAACAATAATTTGAAAAGATATATGCACCCCGATGTTTGTTGCAGCACTATTTGCACTACCCAAGATATGGAAGCAATCTAAGTGTCCATCAATAGATAAATGGAAAAAGGAGGTGTGAAATATATATATATATATATGAATGAACGACATATATATACTAGAATACTATTCAACCACAATAAAGAATGAGATCATGCCATTTGCAACAACATGGATGGACCTGGAGAGTATAGTGCTGAGTGAAATAAATTGGACAGACAAAGACAAATGCCATAAGAGTTCACTTATAATGTGGAATCAAAAAACAAAATAAACAAAAAGCAGAAACAGACCCATAAATACAGAAAACAAACTGATGGTTGCTGGGGTGGAGGAGTGAATGGCTCAAATGGGTAAAGGGGTGTGGGAGGTACTAGCTTCCAGTTGTGGAAAGAATAAGTTACAGGGATAAAAGGTACAGTAGAGAGGATATAGTCAGTGGTATTGTAAGAACGTTGTATGATGACAGATGGTAGCTACACTTATCATGAGCATAATATAAGGTATAGAGTTGCAAAATCACTATGCTATATACTTGAAATTAATGTAACCTTGTTTGTCAACTATGCTTCAATTTAAAAAACCAACTAAGTCGTGGGGCACCTGGGTGGCTCAGTGGGTTAAGCCTCTGCCTTCAGCTTGGGTCATGATCTTAGGTCCTGGGATCAAGCCCAGAGACCCCATGGGGCTCTCTGCTCAGCAGGGAGTCTGCTATCCCGCCCCTGCCTGCTACTCTGCCTACTTGTGATCTCCATCTGTCAAATAAATAAATAAAATCTTAAAAACAAAAAACAAAAAACAACTATGGGGTGCTTGGGTGGCTCAGTTACTTAAGCGACTGCCTTTGGCTCAGGTCATGATCCCGGAGTCCTGGGATTGAGTCGCACATCAGGCTCCCATCTCCATGGGGAGTCTGCTTCTCCCTCTGACCTTCTCCCCTCTCATGTTTTTTCTAGTTTTCTCTCTCAAATAAAGAAAATCTTTAAAGAATAAAATAAACAAAAAACCAACTATAGTTAAATAAATGGAATACACAGTGAAATTAAGGGATTCCCAAAAAAGGAAATGAAAAAAGAGAGAAATGCTGTCTAAAATTGATAAAGTAAGAAATATAATTTAATGTATATCTTTTTAAAGTTATGCAAGTACAGGTAGTTCTCACTTTGCATAGTAGTTTGAGGCCAAAGAAATGACTATGCAAACTGAAATCACACACAGTGTCCTTAACTGGGTGCCTGGGTGGCTCAGTTGGTTAAGCTTCTGCCTTTGGGTCAGATCCTGGGATCGAGTGCCACATTGGTATCCCTGTTCAGCGGGGAGCCTGCTTCTCCCTCTTTTCCTCTTTTCATGTTCTCTCTTGTTATCTCTGTCGGTACTTCTGTCTCTCTCAAATAAATAAAATCTTTAAAAAAAAACCCAAGTGAATGGGAAAAACCACATTTGTTTTGTGACCTCTCAAAGTTGTATCAGAACCTTAATTAGCAAAACCTTAAAAACTCTTATTGTTGTTTATAAATGTATTGGGAAATAAAAAATAGTAAAACTAATATTATTTAGACACTACAATTTAAAACATTAGAAGCACTGAGAAGTGTTTTCTTTTTTTTTTTAATTGTTGAGAAGTTTGAGTAGTTATTGCCTTCTACTTTCAGTTTAAAATGAGAAACTTTCCTATGTCTTGACAAAATGTCATACTTCTTTTTAAGTTGAATCAGCTTCCAACATTTTATCCTTTTTATTTCTGATGTCATGAAATATCTCCAAGAGTTCTTTAAATGTGAAGATTTTGCTGTGATCTTCTGGGACATCTTCATCCTTTTTATCACAAACACCCCTTTATATCTGTAAGTTTGCCTTCATAAAGCTCTTTGGGCAGCACATCTAGACTTTCTTGAATGGCAGCAGTGTCAACATTCCCATAGTCACCTATTTCTTCTATAACTGCTTATATTGGATTTGAATTTCATTTAGAGTGTTAACCAGTTTTCATTCCTTTGGTTCAATTTTGTTTTTGTTGGTCAAATTCCTCTTTGGATTTTCTTTTTCTTTCTTTCTATCTCTTTTTTTTTTTTTTTTTTTTAGACCTAAGGACACCTACAGATTGAAAGTGAGGGGATGGAGAAGCATTTTATCACACAAATGGTCTCAAAAGAAAGCTGGAGTAGGAATGCTTATATTCGACAAAGTAGACTTTAAAACAAAGACTGTAACAGATAAAGAAGGGAATTAAATCATAATAAAAGGAACAATCCAACAAGAGAATATAACAATTGTAAATTGTAAAAATTTATGCACCCAACATAGGAGTAACAAAATAAATAAAACAATTGAAAAAAAAACATAAAGGAACTAACTGAAAATAATACAATAATAATATGGGACTTGAACACTACACTTAAAACAATGAACAGATCATCTAAGCCAAACATAAACAAAGAAACAGTGGCTTTGGATGATGCGTGGGACCATATAGGCTTAACAGATATATTCAGAATATTTCATCCTAAAACAGCAGAATGCACATTTTTTTCAAGTGCACATAGAACATGCTCCACTTACTAGGTCACAATTCAATTCTCAACAAATACAAATAATATTGAAATCATACTATGCACCTTTTCTGACCTCAACACCATGAAACTAGAAGGCAAACACAAGAGTAAACTTGGAAAGACCACAAATAAATGGAGATTAAGCAACATGCACTAAACAATGAATGGGTCAACCAGGAAATCAAAGAAGAAATGAAGTACATAGAAACAAATGAAAATGAAAACACAATGGTCTAAAACCTTTGGAATGCAGCAAAAGCAGTCCTGAGAGGAAGTATATAGCAATACAGGTCTACCTTAAAAGAAGCAGGAAAAATCTCAAATAAACAACCTAACCTTACACTTAAAGGAGCTAGGCAAAGAACAACAAACAAAACCTAAATGCAGCAGAAGGAAGGAAATAATAAAGATTAGAATAGAAAAAAATGATATATAAACCAAAAAAACTAATACAACAGATCAATGAAACTAGAAACTGGTTCCACATCTTTTTTATCCATTCATCTATGGATGGACACTTGGGCTGCTTCCATAATTTGACCTTTTTTTTTTTTTTTTAGTAGGCCCAACACTCAGTGTTGAGCCCAATGTGGGGCGTGTACTCAACGATCCTGAGATCAAGACCAGAGCTGAGATCAAGGGTCGGACGCTTAACCAACTGTACCACCCAGGTGCCTCCATAATTTGGCTCTTAACCATAGAGAACAATCTGAGGGTTATCAGAGGGGAGGTGGGTGGGAGGTTGGGTTAAATAGGTGACGGGGATTGGGGAGGGCACTTGTTGTGATGAGCACTGAGTGTTATATGGAAGTGTTGAATCACTATATTGTGCATATGAAACTAATATTACACTGTATGTTAACTAACTGGAATTTAAAAAAAAGTTTAAAAAGAGAAAATAAAGCAAATCTTGGGTTATAACAAAAAAAAATTAACTGAAATCCAGTTTAAAATTCTTTTCTGTCCTTTCTAGTCAATCCTCAACCCCTGCTTTGCAGAATCAACCATCATTCTGAATTCTATTTTTTCCGTCCTTTAAGTGCGTATAAATAGAATCAAACAATGTGTATTTTTTTGTGTGTCTGATTTCTTTCACTTAACATGTTGTTTTGGGAGATTCACCCACATTGTTGCAAATATCAGTATATCCTTTTATTTAATTGCTGAGCAGCATTGATACATGATTAAAAATTAAAACATGTTCATAGTGACATATTTCTGAGGTATAAAAGTAAAAATTTTCTGAATTCTGCCCTTTATGCTCTTCACAAAAAACCATTATTAATAGCTGCTTTTTTAGATATTTTCCCTGGATACATAGACTATATTTATCTTTCCAACAACTCTGGACACATGACTAATGCTTATTTTCTTTATTCTTTTTAGAAATAGAATACATTTTTAAAAATATTTTATTTTTAAGTAATCTCCACACCCACCATGGGGTCTGAACCTACAGTCCCAAGATTAAGAGTCACACACTCTACTGAGCCAGCCAGGTGCCCCCAGAATAAACCCTTGATTAACTGGCATGATAATAGAGAACTCACTGACATTTCCAAACACCATACTCTACTACTCTCCTTTCTTTCCCATCTTAGTTGTTCACAACCTATCCTTCTAACTTTATTAGGCCAGACATCTTGTGATCATCTTTGGCTCCTCCTTTTAGACACTCCTCAGTACACTTTGTCAACCCTACCTTTAAAATCTCCAGACTCTGATAACTTTTCACCTTTTCTACTCCTACTGAGCTATCCAAACCATCATTACATTTTACCTGAATCACTGCAACCACTTCCCAAAGGTTTTCCTTACTATTCTTCCTCCCCTCTCCTATATAGTCAATTCTCTAAAAAGCAACCAAACCAATCATGTGAATACCTAAGTTAGATCATGCCACATCTATGCACGAGACACTCCAAGGACTTCCCATCTTCGAGTACAAGACAAAGTCCTCCAAGTGTCATACAAGACCCTACATGATTTGTCTCCTCCCTTACCTCTCTGATTCTATCTTCTATTATTCTTCTCCTCACATACTCCCTATTAGATACACTAGTTTCTCTATCTCTCAAAAACTCTAGACAAGCTCCCACTTAAAGACCCTCCCCTGGATACCAAAAAAACTTAACTCCCTAACCTCCTTGAGATTTTATTTTGTTCGAATGTCACCTTTTTGGTGTGGGCCATTTTTGACCATCTCAATGAAAATTGCAGCACCCTCCTCAGAATGCTCCACTGTCCTCCCTTGCTTTATTTTTCTCCATAACACTCAGTGCTACTTAATTTTATTTTACTTATTTGTTTATTGTGTCTCCCTCTGCTGATATGTAAGCTCACTGAGTAGAGAGTTTTGTCTGTCTCATTCACTGTTATATATCCAATATTTAGAATAGTGTTTGGCACATAATACATTCTCAATAAAATTTTTTTTTAAAATATATGGTAGTTGATAATTATAAAAGAGCCATGGACTTGTACAACAATTTTTCTTTAAAGCTACTCTTGAAGTTTAGAAAGTTGCTTCTATATAAAGTTGCTGCTTCTAATTTCTTTCCAGAAGAACATATTATCCACTTGATTCTCAAGTACTAACACTTGCATCATTACATACTGTTGGGCTTTGTTCTGTTTAACAAGCCTCAAGAAGAACAGAAACACTATCAAGAGTCATAAAATATCTATGTTTGGGAAACTCTTCTTCTTTCACTTACTTGAACTCTCATTTATGTCTTTTATTTTGAAATAGATTTTTTTAAATTTTTTCAATTTATTTACTTTCAGAAAAACAGTATTCATTATTTTTTCACCACACCCAGTGCTCCATGCAATCCGTGCCCTCTATAATACCCACCATGTGGTACCCAATGTCCCACCCCCCCACCACTTCAACCCCCTCAGATTGTTTTTCAGAGTCCATAGTCTCTCATGATTCACCTCCCCTTCCAATTTAACCCAACTCCCTTCTTCTCTCTAACACCCCTTGTCCTCCATGATATTTGTTATGCTCCACAAATAAGTGAAACCATATGATAATTGACTCTCTCTGCTTGACTTATTTCACTCAGCATAATCTCTTCCAGTCCCGTCCATGTTGCTACAAATGTTGGGTATTCATCCTTTCTGCTGGAGGCATAATACTCTATAGTGTATATGGACCACATCTTCCTTATCCATTCGTCCGTTGAAGGGCATCTTGGTTCTTTCCATAGTTTGGCGACCGTGGCCATTGCTGCTATAAACATTGGGGTTACAGATGGCCCTTCTTTTCATGACATCTCTATCTTTGGGGTAAATATCCATGAGTGCAATTGCAGTGTCATAGGGAAGTTCTATTTTTAATTTCTTGAGGAATCTCCACACTGTTCTCCAAAGAGGCTGCACCAACTTGCATTCCCACCAACAGTGGAAGAGGGTTCCCCTTTCTCCACATCCTCTCCAATACATGTTGTTTCCTGTTTTGTTAATTTTGGCCATTCTAACTGGTGTAAGGTGATATCTCAATGTGGTTTTAATTTGAATCTCCCTGATGGCTAGTGATGATGAACATTTTTTCATGTGTCTGATAGCCATTTGTATGTCTTGATTGGAGAAGTGTCTGTTCATATCTTCTGCCCATTTTTTGATATGATTGTCTGTTTTGTGTGTGTTGAGTTTCAGGAGTTCTTTATAGATCCTGGATATCAACCTTTTGTCTGTACTGTCATTTGCAAATATCTTCTCCCATTCCGTGGGTTGCCTCTTTGTTTTTTTGACTGTTTCCTTTGCTGTGCAGAAGCTTTTGATTTTGATGAAGTCCCAAAAGTTCATTTTCGCTTTTGTTTCCTTTGCCTTTGGAGACATATCTTGAAAGAAGTTGCTGTGGCTGATATCAAAGAGATTACTGCCTATGTTTTCCTCTAGGATTCTGTTGGATTCCTGTCTCACGTTGAGGTCTTTTATCCATAATCCTAAAATTTGTATGGAATCAGAAGAGACCCCGAATCGCTAAGGAAATGTTAAAAAACAAAAATAAAGCTGGGGGCATCATGTTACCTGATTTCAAGCTTTATTACAAAGCTGTGATCACCAAGACAGCATGGTGCTGGCATATAAACAGACACATAGACCAGTGGAACAGAGTAGAGAGCCCAGATATGGACCCTCAACTCTATGGTCAATTAATCTTCGACAAAACAGGAAAAAATATACAGTGGAAAAAAGACAGTCTCTTTAATAAATGGTGCTGGGAAAACTGGATGACTGTATGTAGAAGAATGAAACTCGACCATTCTCTTACACCGTACACAAAGATAAACTCAAAATGTTGAAATAGCTTAGATTTGCAAATTATGTCCTTAGGATTTGAGTCTTTATACATTTCTTTAAAAAAAAGTTTTATTTATTTATTTTAGTTGGGGGGAGAAGCAAAGAGAATCTTAAGCAGACTTCACACAACTTGAGGCTCAATCTCATCACCCTGAGAACATGACTTGAGCTAAGACTAAGTCAGACATTTAATGAACAACACACCCAGGCTTCCCTCTCTTTATGCTTCTCTGTCTGCAATTCTACTAGTTACCATAAATGAACAATCAAATTACTTGAGATAGTTTTTCTCAAGCCAGAATGCATATATCAGAGTCACTTGTGGGATCTCCTAAATCTGTTGAACCTGAATTTCTCAAGGTAAAGCTTAAAAATCTCCAGATTTGACAAGTTCTCCCAGGAATTCTGAGGCAGCCAGCCTACCACCTAGACATAGACTGGCTCTGAGGAGACCCCAGGTTGTGTAGCAATTGTCTGCTAGAACTGCTGTGGTTTCAGAAAACTGAAGGTAGTTAGGGATGCCCTCAAGTCTTATTCTCTAGATAAATATAAACAATGTTTAAGGCATTAAAATCTGTTTATGAAACACCATACCCACATTTCTAAAGAAGCACTTCTTGAAGGAAAGAAATGGAATGAATGATTGAATGGAATGGAATGAATGAAAGAAACAGAATGAATAATTACCTAGTTTGAACCACAGCAGTCACAGTCCTAGAGATTTATAGATCTTACTTCCATAAGTGATATTTCTCAAGTTTAACATTCAGTGCATACAGATGTGGCAGAGTGGGCATGGGGGACACCAGAAATAGAAGCTATATCTATTTACTCCACTCTAGGCTTCACAGGATTACCCAAGTCCAGAAGCAGACACAGGGCTGTTCAGTTTTGCACAGATTTCCTGCACGAAGCTTCTTCAGTTCTCTTCTCTCACCACCCTCTAGACCAGCCAGGGAACAGAGACATCTCAGCCCATTATCCAGGCCCACCTGTCTTCTCCCCTAGGATTTTCTGCACTAAAACCCTCTTCCTTCTCCTGTCTCTGCCAACCAAATGCAGATCTTCATCATGGGCAGCTAAAGAACAAGAAATTATACCTTTGGTGAGAAAAGAAATAATTCTGAAAAGAATTAAAAATTTCCTACCATTTCTCAGATTTTATCACAGATTCAGTTCTGTGCAAGTATATATTTGCCTACAAAAACAACTTGTAGTTTTATATACTCTACAAGCCCTGTGTGCTTAGTAGTAATTTTCCTATTGGGAATCTCTCTCTCCCTCTTTCTTTCTAAGTGTTATCTTTACATTCTTCCTAAGTTATAAAAGATAAATCCCTCATTTGTTGCCCATATTAGGCAGGATAAGAAGACATCATTCTAAGGTATAATACCTTTAAAAATTTTTATTTTTTAAATTTTATTTTTAAAATATTATTTATTTTATTAAAATAATATTTATTATTATACAATTATTAATATATAATATAATATATAATTATTATATATTAATATATAATCTATATATTATTTATTTAAATATTATTATTTTTTAATTTTATTTTTATTTTAATTCTAAGGTATAATACCTTTAAAAAATAAAACTTCTACACACAAACAAAAAAGACCACTCCATTCCAACCCATTTAATCATATTAGGAGGTATAATTATGCTCCATTTACAGAAAAGAAAACTGAGGATGGAAAGAGGTTGGGAAACATGCTCAAGTTCCACAGCACACAAGGATTCTGACCCAGGAAGAAGAGATTCCAGAAATCTACCCGCAATTCTATTGGTCAGCTGATCTTTGACAAACCAGGAAAAAGTATCCAATGAAACAAAAGCCAGTCTCTTCAATAAATGGTGGTGGGAAAATTGGACAGCTATATACAAAAGAATGAGGCTGGATCATTCTCTTATACCATACACAAAGAGAAACTCTAAATGGATGAAAGACCTCAACATGAAGCAGGAATCCATCAAAATCCTAGAGGAGAACACAGGAAATAACCTCTTCAACACTGGCCACAACAATTTCTTTTAAGACACATCTCCAAAGGCAATGGAAACAAAGCAAAAATGACTTTTGGGACTTCATCAAGATAAAAAGCTTATGCACAGCAAAGGAAACAGTCAACAAAACAAAGAGGCAACCCACAGAATGGGAGGAGATATTTGCAAATGACATTACAGATAAAGGGCTGATATCCAAGATTTATAAAGAACTTACCAAGCTCAGTACCCAAAAAACCCAAATAATCAAGTCAAAAAGTGGGCAGAAGACATGAACAGACACTTCTCCAAAGAAGAGATATAAGTGTCTAACAGACACATGAAAAAATGTTCAACATCACTAGCCATCAGGGAAATTCAAATCAAAGTCACAAAATCAAATCAATACCACCTTACCCCAGTTAGAATGGCAAATACTAACAAGGCAGGAAATAAGTGTTGGTGAGGATGTGGAGAAAGAGGAATCCTCTTACACTGTTGGTGGGAATACAAGCTAGTATATCCACTTTGAAAACCAGTAACTTTTAACTTTTACTTTAGTAAAAGTTAACTTTAAATTAACTTTAACTTTTTGAGATTCCTCAAAAATTTAAAAATAGAGCTACCATATGACCCAGCAATTGCAGTACTGGGTATTTATCCCAAAGATACAGATTTAGTGAAAAGAAGGGGTACCCCAATGTTCATAGCAGCAATGTCCACAATAGCCAAACTGTGGAAGCTAAAATGTTCTTCAGTAGATGAGTGCATAAAGAAGATGTAGTCCATATATACAATGGAATATTACTCGGCCATCAGAAAGGATGAATGCCCACCATTTCCCTTGACATAGATAGAACTGGAGGGGATTATGTTAAGTGAAATAAGTCAAGCAGAAGAAGTCAATTATCTTATGGTTTCACTCATATGTGGAACTTAAGGAATAGCATGGCTGACCGTAGGGAAAGAGAGGGAAAACTGAACAGGAAGAAATCAGAGAGGGAGACAAACCATGAAAGATTCTTGGCTCCAGGAAACAAACTGAGCATTATAGAAGGGAGGGGGATAGAGGGGTAGAGTAACTGGGTGATGAGTAATAAGGAGGGCATGTGTTGTGATGAGCACTTGGTGTTACAAACAACTAATAAATTGTTGAACACTACATCAAAAACTAATGGTGTACTATATGTGGGCTAACTGAACATAATAAAAAAAAAATGGGCACCTGGGTGAATCAGTTGTTAAGCCTCTGCCTTTGGCTCAGATCATGATCCCACAGTCCTGGGATTGAGCCCCACAATTCTCCCCCTGCTTTGTTCCTGGTCTTGCTGTCTCTCTTTCTGTCAAAGAAATAAATAAAATCTCTGAAAAAGAAATTCCATAATTCCATAATCAAATATGGCATAGCATTTCCTTCCCCCTCCAAAAAGAGGCAGAAACATGCTGAGGTTAAAAGTGATTAATAGGGTCTTTCCCTTAATTTATGTGGTAACTGCTCTCCATTTATGATTATTTCCTTGTCACTGACTGCTGACATTCAAACTTCAACCTGCCTGTCTCTGGTCTAAGGGCAGAAATCTGATTGAGGTGCTCCTACTGTGTAGCAGGACTTGAGTTTTTGTGACTCTTTTCCTAAGCACAATTCCTCAGGGCCTTCTGTTCCCGTTGGATGACTGCCTCAATTGATCTGTTTACAATGTGGCACTTATGGATGGATTTTATGGAACCCATGAATTGGGTTTTTACTGCTCTGGGCCTTGTCTGTTTCTGTTTCTTCAGTTGGCTAGCTACCTTTCAGTGCTTAAAAAGAGGCCAGTTTGTTTTTAATAGCTCAGATAAGAACATCACCAGAACTATTCTAGACATTGGAGTTCTCTGATGATTATAAGATGGAAGGAAAGACCACCATCCCATCCAGAAGCAAATTCATAAAAGTGGACTCTATTTGAACTTACTATAAGTCTATGAATATTCTGTTTACCTAAACAGATTCTTTTCTTTTAAACCACTTTTAGTTCTACTAAATAAGTGATTATGCTTTTAAATGTCTTAGTGTCATACTTCCTAGTGAATGGTATATTAAGATAGGCTACTTTATGCAGTAGTAACAAAAACAGCAAAAGATTAGTGGTTCCTAGGATTAAATATCATTTTCATGCTCATTCTACAGGCCCATTGTTGGCTGGGGGCTCTACAGCAAATTGCCTTATTTCAGGGCCTGGGCTGATGGAGTATCCACCATCTTGAATGTTGCTGTTAGTCAGTGGCTTTGGAATCAGACAAAGTCTATTTCATGATTTATCTGTTGTGTGAATCCACTGCTTTTTCTTGGGGTGGATCATGCCATCCCTTAGCAATCCACAAAAGCCCAGAGTTGTATCCAGAGAATATTAGGTATTTTTTATTGGGTCCCCATGGAATCTAAGACTGGAATTCATGTTTGGCAGGGAGCAGCCAGTTGTTAACATAACTATTTTCTTTTTATCTTGGCCACACAACCAGACTCTACACAGTTAGATGTGGCCATGCAACTGAGGTCAAGTATAGAAATTAGAATTAAAGTGATATGAATATACCCAAGATGGACTGTTTTATCCTCCACTGCTGCTTTTCCTACAAACCTAATACAGATGAGCATTGGTGGCCTTGGAAGACATGTGTTGAGGACAGCAGAGTCATAAGATGGAAGGAGCCTTGGTCCTTAAATCATTCCTTGGAGGAAAGCCACCTGCCCATCAGAAATAGTCATTTTGGACTTCACTTATAAGTGTTCACACACACACACACACACACACACACACACACAATCTAACATGTTTGAACCATTCTTCTTTCTAGCCCGATTATTACAGCAGTCAGCATATCCTCAATGAATACAGAGATCTTTGACAAGGTCTTAGTGAGCTGGTGAAGAGGCTCTCTGAGACAATTCGCATGCAGATTTTGGCAGAAGTTCTATAATTATGGAAAAGGATAGTAGGAGAGGAGGACTTGAAGAAGAGCAGAGGTTCTCTTCTGGATATCCAGACCGTGGCCTGACTCCACCCATTTGGAGAAAGCTTGATACTCTAGAGTGAGTAAAAAGATTCTCCTTACTTGTGTATGAATAGGGTCTTAGGCCCTCTAAAGAACTGCAGTGCATTAGTGATGGTGAGCTAAGGGGAGTGAGTGTACAGACAGATAACAGCCATGTCGAACATGAGGCATTTGTGCTTTCAAAATTTGGTTTGCCACATGTTGGAAATCTCCAGTCCTAGGTAGTTCCTTTGAGCTTTAACACTGATTCCAGAAGATTCTGTTAAATTGGATGTCAGTTATGAAAAAGCATGACTATAACCTAAAAGCATGGTTTAACAGGCAATGTCCACAATATGAGAAAGTCAGATGTGAACTGGGAGGACTTGGGGCATGGCAAGCATATGTGGAAACCTGTTTCAGTCCTGGCCTTGCCTGCTTATTGTGTTACTTTAAGGTAGTCCTTTGTAACTCCATTCTCCAACTTCTTCTTTTCATTCCTTGTTTCTTTCAAGACTCAGCCCTGATGTCACTTCCTCCTGGAAGCCTTCCCTGATTGCACCCAGGGTTAAATACTGTGGTAAGACATGTGCACCTCCTCCATGCTCCCACAGAGGAGCACCACACCATAGCACAGCATTGTGACTGTGTCTCCCCAAATGGAGTTGATATTCTTGAGGGCAGGAACTGTTGTCCTACTGGTGGATCCTCAGCATGTGGCCCAAGGTCTAGCATACCAAAGTTTTGTTCAATACATTAGAAAATTGTTCTGCTGGAGGTTTGTATCCACATAAAGAAGAGATTAGGGCCATCTTTATCCAAAGACAGAATCTGAGCTAGAGCCTGAAGGAAGCAGGAGACAAGGGGACAAGAATTCCAAACAGAGAGAACCATGTGACAGGGCCTGGCACTAGATCTGGAATAGCCTTCACAGGGCAGTGGGACTCTCAGGCAGTAGAATCCAGTTGCCTTTTCATGTAGATGCTGGAAAGAGGCTGGTGGGAACAGGATCCTGCACTATTGTCCTCAGGAATGCCCCATCATCTCCAAAGTCGTCTGGCTGCTGTCCTCAGACATGCTTACACTATCATCAGTAATGCCAATGTCCATGGGGAAGAAATAAATAAATAAAGTCATATTAATATCAGCTCCATTAGAAACACAGGAAATAAATTAATGTTTGCCAAATGGGAAAAGAAAAAATCAATAGGGAAAGAAATATTATTTTTAATCTTCTGAGAAGGTTTTTATAAACAACAGAAAGGGAAAAAAATAAAAACCATGAAAAAGAATCTGCCATCATCCTTTTAACCTTTATTTATTATCACTCATTCTACATCATCCTGAACTGCATGATAATTTAAAATTTCATTTTAATTTCAATGTATCATATAATTCAACCTAGCCTTTTACAGCATTTTTTTTTTATTGAAAACTTTTAAAATGTCTCAAAAGGAAATACAACCAGGGGAAGGGAGGGTAAGAAGTCCTGTAACCTTCTAGAGTAGTCATTTAATTTCTGAGATTAAAAGGTCTGTGCAAAAATATGATAACACTAAAAGCAACAAACATGACCAGTGTACATGTTCCTTAATGGCGTGCTGATGTGTCTGGAGTGGCTGCGGCTGACTTCTCTCTGTGTTCTTCTAGGCTTTCATTTGAATTCAAATTATTTTAGACTCAGGGCCATTCTAGTTGTTTTAGGAGAATATTTCTTCACTTGTTTCTACTACATTTGATCTATTCTGATATGGTGGCGTCCCCTTTCTGGGACATGTCCTATAGTTCCTGCCTGAGAGATTTCTAGAGTTTCAGAAAACACTCCTATTAGTAGCTAACATTTATTGAACACATACTCTGTGCCAAACACTTAGTCAAGAGTTGCAAATACTTTTTGTTATTTATGCTTACTGCCTTATGAGACAGGTGATTTTATTGTCCCCATTTCACAGGTAAGGAAACTGAAGGTTGAGAGGTTAAGTAAACTGCCGGAGGTCACACAGCTGGGGAGTAGGAGAGATCTGAGCCCTTGCCCAGTGGATGTCAAAGGCTACGTTTTAGAATCAGCAAAGGGAGCTGGCTAACAGGCATCAGGTAGGTATTGGGCTTCCTTCTTCACATTGGTTCCCCTAGGCTCCTACAGCAGACATACTCCTCTCCCATGGCTCTTTGGGAGGCCTGTTTTCCAAGAAAATAGTGAGAGGAACCAGTGTGTGACCCTGGCTATGGAGTTAGGCTGGACTTGTAAATCAGTCACGGATACTTGCACTTTGCCCTGGGTCCTCCTTCCTGGGCTCACTGTCCTGGCCTTGGCCCTGGTCTTATTATTCTGTTGTCTTTGGGCAAGTCTGAGTTTGCCCATAGTTACTGATGCCAGAGAGGTGTGCTGCCAGGCTCAGCAGGTCATCTGACTATTTACTGCTTTCATTCATTAATTTATTCACTCAGACATTGGGGTAGGGGTAGGGATAGGTTATGTTATGCTGAAATAAAAAAAAATAAAGTACTTCCCAAAGCTCAGGGATTTAAAATAGGAAAAATTCATGTCTTTTCTGATATATATCCAGTGTGAGTGGTCAGGGGCTTTTGCTCAGATTCTATCTTGATGTGTGCTTCAGGATGGAATGTGATGAATCATATACTGGCTGTGCATGGTTCTCTTTGGAAATGATACATGTCACTTCTACTCACATCTCATTGGCTAAAGCCAATCACATGTCCAAATGCATCTGGAAGGACATGAACTGGAATATTTGTGAACACCCTTGATGACAGCCATTACACTACTGCAGGCACTCTGATACTAGGGAAAGAAAGTGTTTATTCTAGTGGGGCAGAAAGTTAATGAATCTGTGAATAATTTGAAGCACTATGAAAAACTGAAGCAGGAGAGTAGAAAAAGATGGAAGTGATATGTAAAGGAAGCTTTTTCAGAGAAGGTAGTTAGGAAAGACTTCTCTGAGAACATGACATTTGAGCTGAGAGTTTCAGCAAAGAAATGATCCTCAAAATCTAGGAAAAGAACATTTTAGGAAGAAGAAAACAGCAAGTGCAAAGGCTCTGAGGTTGGAACGAGCATAATATGTTTGAAGGACAGCTAGGAAGACCAGCTGGCTGGGGTGTAGTGAGACAGGGAAAGTGGTTGTGGACAAGGCATGGAGGGAGCCAGACCACAAGAGCCCTGTAAGGCCATGTTTCGGGTTTTGACTTTTAATTTAAGTGTGAGGAAAAGCTATCGGAGGTTCTTTAAACAAAGGAATGATGACTTTGATTTCCATTTTGACAAAGATCATTTGACTGCTCTAAGAAGAGATGGTAATTGGCAAAGGTAAATGGCAGGGAAACCACTCCAGAAACAACTGTCAGTCTCATGTCCTCTTCTCTTGCCCTGGGAGCCCAGAGACAAGCAGGGATAGATTGGACCTTTCTGCCCCTCAGAGCCTCTCTCCTAAGCCTCAATGGGCTATCCACTCAGGTGAGGCCTGGCTTGGCTTGGTTGGGGAGTGGTGTTCACCCAAGGGATGCATGTCGTCCTCCTACCATCCATCTCAGAATTTGTAAAGGAAAAATGGCACCCATAAGCCAGGTCCCTGGCTTCTATATTCCAGAATATAGAAGCCCTGGCTGCAGGGAGTGATTCAAGTCCTGTGGAACCTGTTTAGAGCAGCTGAGAGCTATTCCCACATTTGACTGCCACAATTTTTCTCCCTAGTCATGCCTGAAAAATAAATTCCTTGCTTTTTTAAAAAAATTATTATTTTAAAAACCCCTGAACATTAATTTGCTTAATGCTGCCCTGTCATAGATGATGTCACCTGATGCTTTGGCACAAGAGATGGGCAGAAGGCACCTCATATATTTGTGTCAGGCTTCATTGGCAATGGCGTTTGTCAGGGGCTGCTTAAGTGACAGCCACAAAACACCTGATTATATACGTAGAATTACCTATTATGGCAGAAAAGCTCACACCTCTATCTGCCATTGGTGATTTGTATGTTTCAGTTGAAATGGGCATGAAACAAATCTGGAAGGAGGTAGATATCCAAATGAGTCCTCTGACCAACATTTCACAATGAAAACCAGCCTCTTAGCTGAAAGTTTCTATGTGGCAAGTTTATTTGGGGACATTTGCTGTTTCTCTTCTTCTTCTGCCCCTATGTAAACCTTTGGGCTCAGGTAAACCCAGGGAGGGTGTCCTAGAGGAGGCACTGCAAATGAATTTCAGAAAGGATTTGTTTCTATTATTGCTGAATAAATTGGAGTTCAACTCTTAAGACCAGAAAAGAGAAATAGGGAAACTTAACATCTGCGTAAACTCAAACATTTTCCCATTTTCCCAGATTTAAATCTGAATTAATATGAAAACAAAAACAATGCATTAAAATAATGCAAAATAAATAAGGCAGCATATTTATAACCCTACCACTTTCAGAAGCTACTGAATGCAGTGCTTATTTTATTCTTTAATTTGACTGTTTTGAATAGGTAACATTTTTACATGTTTTAAAAATCAGAACAATATATGTCTGTATCTGAAGCAATAATAATTTCAGGTTCCACTTTTTTTGTCTGTTTGTTTGTTTTGGAATAATTTTAGATTTATGGAAGAGTTGAAAAGATAGAACAGAGTCCTTTTAAACTGTTCATCCTGCTTTCCCTAATGTTAACATCATCTATAAATACAGTACTTTTGTCAAAAATAAGAAATTAACATTAGTACAATGCTATTGACTAAATACAGATTTTATTCAGATTTTATCAGTTTTTCCCACTAATGTCCTTTTGTTTCCTTCAAATCCAATCCAGAATATGACTTGGCATTTAGTTACTGTATCTCTTTAGATTCCTCTGATTTGTGACTTTTCTCAGTATTTCCTTGCTTGCCATGACCTTGACAGTTTTAAAGAATACTGGATAGGTTATTTTGTAGAATGTCCCTCAGTTGGGGTCTGCCTGATGTTTTTGTATGATGATGGGTTTGGCAGTAGACTGCCAGAGATGAAGTACCATTCTCATTGTATCATATTAGGTGCACATAACATAGCATCAATTAACATCATTCATTTGGTTAAGATAGTGTCTCTTGTCCTTCAGATTTCTTCTCTGTAAACTTATTTTTTTTCCCTTTTTATATTTTATCATTTGGACCTGTGTCATTGAGTTCAGCCCCAACTCTAGGAGAGGGGTCTCTATAAACATCACTCAAAATTCTTTTGTAATCTTCCCATTTATTTATTCACTCATTTGTTTATGTAAATATGGAGCCATAGATTTTTATTTCATTCTTTAGGTTATAATCCAAAACTATTATAATTAATTTTCTTGCTCAAGGCAAAAAGCAAAGCTTGTTGTTTCAGCTGTGACCCCTGGGAGCTCTTTCTTGTTGGCTCCTTGGTTCTTTTGACATGACTCCATTGTTTACTCTTTTTTTCCCTCCAAGACTCAGTAGTTGGACAGAGCCAGGAAATAAATGTATGTACACTAACCCATGCATGCACAAAAATCTCTCTCTCAAAATAAATTAGAGTTCATACTAGTATCTGTGCCTCTAACCCAGCTCCACAGGATCTAGTCTAGCCTTTCCTTCTTGATTATTTGTGGCTCCTGGCTCCTATCATCTACAGTGTCTTTCCTTATTTGTTCAATCCTAGAATGCATGTAGTTTCATGATTGTTAACTTATATGCCTATCAGAAGTAAATTTATCAACTAGAGTGCAGTGTTTATATACAATTATTATCTGTCTTTAGCCTTAGTGCCCAGTCCTGACACCATTTCAAAAGCTACTGATGTCAACTCCTTTTTACTCCACCCCCTTCAGTGAACATGTGTCAGATGCTGATCACATGGTGAGATTCATCTGTCTCAGTCTACATTCTATCTTGGGATTCCCTCAACAACGTAGTTCATTGTTTGTTAATTACCACACAGTGAAATTCATGCTTTAAGGTATACAGTTTTATGAATTCTAAAAAATTCACCCACCACCAGCAATACTACAACAGTCAAAATGTCCCTGTGTGGCCCTTCATAGTCAGTTCTTCCCTCTCCTCTAATCTATAGCAAACACTGATTTGCTTTCTATCCTTCTAGTTTTACAGATACTTTAAAAAGTTGTCTACTTGATTTTAAAATTCAGCTAGCCCTGTTATGTGGGCTTAGATGTATCACAGACCACACACATCTTAATACTGCATGTGCAAGTAGCTACCCTGCCCACAATGGGAAGAAAGCTCAGGTGGGCTCAGGTGAGCTGCAGAGTTAACCTGCTGGAGCACACACCCAGCTCCTATGCTTACTGTCTGTGAGGTTGGAATCAGGTCATTAAACATTTCAGTGCCCTGGTTTCCTTTTTTTCTGAAATGGGGATAATAGAAGAGGCTGGGAAGATGGCAGAGTAAGAGGACCCTAAATTTACTCATCCCTAGATACAACTAGACAACACTCACATCAGTGTTACTAATCCAGAAAATGACCTGCAGACTGACAGAACAAATCCCACAGCTACTGGTAGAGAAGAGGCCACATTGAGGGTAAGAAGGACAGAGACACAGTGGAGAGCTAGCCAGACTGCAGGCCATCCACAGAATGGCTGAGTTCCGAGATGGGAGAGAAACAGACCCTCACTCCAGAGAGTTTGTGCAGGGAAGATGAATCCCTATAACATTTGGCTTTGAAAACTAGAGGGGCCAAATTTCATAAGTTCTTACAATCAGTGTCCTACTGGAACTTTTTAAAGCTTGGAACTTTAAAAATCAGAGGGGTTAGCTCTTGGAGAGCCTGAAGGGTAAGAGGAAACTGAATGCCTACTCTTAAAGAGATAGCACAACAAACAGCCCATTGGATTTACAGCATAAAAGCAGGAGTTTGAAAAATTCCTGGAGCATATGAGAGGAAGAGTTATTTACTAATCTCAGAGCATGTGCTGGAGGTGAAGGGACCTTTGGGAGACTTCTCCGGGAAAAAAGGAGCTCACAGGGCACCATTTCCCAGCTCTAGCCCCTAGTCTAGACACACAGCCACCTACAGAAATCAGCAGCACTCACTACCTAAGTTGCTAACACCAAGATCTGCCCCCTGGGCTTCAGGGATCTGTCCCCTCCAGTCACACTTGCCGTAGTCCCAATACCGAGGGTTTCTTTTCCCAGAAGACTGGCACAACCTTGCTGATGTTGTGTCTTCAGACCCATAGGCTTTGTGAGGCCTCAGTTCTGGTGGTAGTAGAGGCAGGCTCCATGGAAGACCAACACATACCTTATTAAAATTGTGTGCTTCCACCTGGCCAACCTGGTCTCTGTCGTGTCAACATGTCCCTTTTGGCACGCTCTTGGCTAGAGCTTACTCAAACTGGGGCCATAACCCTGGTTCAAGCAGCCCCATTTGGGCCCAGAAACACTCCCAAGTAACTTCTGCCTTGGGATGCAGGGATAAAAACCACACATGCCTGTCAGATGGTAGCCCCAGCAGTGGATTTGGGGCAGACATCTGGTCTGATTTCAGGCTCTGTCCAAATACAAAAGCTTCTCACAGGGAAAGCAGCCAGTAGTTTGGAGCTACTGCATCTCTGGGAAATGCCTTGTCTGACTAAACTCAAGCTCAAGAAAGCCCCAGACTGGTCCACTAACACCACAGGGACCAAACATTGCCCACAACAGGCAAAGAGATCCACTGCACATGACTGGCCTGAAGAAAAGAAATGGCCAAGACACAGTAGCAGGGTGTACACAACATACACAGTAGACACCCCTTAAGCACCAGGTTCTGGTGAACAGGGGACACAGCACTGCAGGTATGCAGGACTTCTTCATAAAGCCACTACTTTCAAGAGCAAAAGACATAGCTGACATTCCTAACACACATAAACAGGCACAAAGAATTAGAAAAAATGAGGAGACAGAGGACTATGTCACAAATGAGGTAACAGGACAAAATCACTGCAAGAGACCTAAGCAAAACAGATATAAGTAATATGAGTGATAGAAAATTTAAAGTAATGATCATAGAGATACTCACTGGACTTGAGGAAAAGAGTGGAGGACATGTATAGACCCTTAACATGTATAGACTCTTAACAAAGAGATAAAAAAAGAACAAATCAGAGATGTAGTACACATAAATGAAAATAAATACACTATATGGAATAAATAGCTGGCTAGAGGGAGCAGAGGAATAAATTAGTGACCTGAAGGACAGAATAATGGAAAGTAGTCAAGCTAAGCAGGTGTGAGAAAATAATTATACAAAATGAGGATAGACCTAGGGAACCCAGTGACATCATCAAGTGTAATAACTTTTGCATTAAGGGATGTCAGAAGAAGAAGAGAGAGTTAAAGGGGCAGAAAATTTATTTGAAGAAATAATAATTGAAAACTTACATAATCTGGGGAAGACAAAAGATATCCAGATCCAGGATGCATAGAGAGCCCCCAATGAAATTAACCCAAAATCCCAATGAGCAAAACTCCAGAACCAAAAGTCTTCACAGGTGAATTCTACCAAACTTTAAAGAAGAGTTAATATATTCTTCTTAAACTAGTCAAAAAAATAAAATCCAACAATATACTAAAAAAATCATTCACTACAAACAAGAGGAATTTATTCCTGGAATGCAAGGCTGGTTCAATAGTTATAAATCAATCAATGTGACACATCACATCAGCAAGAGAAAGAGTAAAAACCATATGATCATTTCAATAAATGCAGAAAAAACACTTAACAAAGTACAATATCCATTCATGATAAAAAAAAAAAAAAACCTCAACAAAGCAGGTTTAGAGGGAGGATATCACAACATAACAAAAACCTTATATGAAAACCCACACCTAAAACCTACTCAATGGAGAAAAACAGAGCTCTTTCTGTAAAGTCAGGAACAAGACAAAGATGTCCATACTCACAACTTTTATTTAACATAGTGCTAGAAATCCTAGCCACAGCAATCAGAAAACAAAAAGAAATAAAAGGCATATGAATTGATAAGGAAGAAATAACACTTTCACTCTTGGCAGATGACATGATACTATACATAGAAAACCCTAAAGTTTCCACCAAAAAACCACTAGAACTGAAAAATGAATTTGGTAAGGTCACAAGACACAAATTCAATATACAGAAATCCACAGCATTTGTGTACAGTACTAATGAAATAATAGAAAGAGAAACTGGGAAAAGAATCCCATATACAGTTACATCATATATAATAAAATACCTAGGAATAAACCTAAGCAAAGAGGTAAAAGGCTCTGAAAACTATAAAATATTGATGAAAGAAATTAAAGATAACACAAAGAATTGGAAAAACATTCCATACTCATTGATTAGAAGAACAAATACTGTTAAAATATCTGTACTATCCAAAGCAATCTACAGATTGCAATCCCTTTCAAAATACCAATAGCATTTTTCACAGAGCTGGCACAAACCAACCTAAAATTTATATGGAACCACAAAAGTCCCCCAATAACCAAAGCAATCTTGAAAAAGAAAAGCAAATATGGAGATAGCACAATTTCAGACTTCAAGTTATATTACAAAGCTGTAGCGGTCAAAACAGTATGGCACAGGCACAAAAATAGACACATAGATCAATGCAACACAATAGAAAACCCAGAAATAAAGTCATGATTACATGGTCAATTAATCTTTGACAGAGGAGGCAAGATTATGCAATGGGAAACAGTGTCTTCAACAAATTGTGTTGGTAAAACAGGATAAAAACATGAAGAAAAATGAAAATGGACTACTTTTTCCACCATACACAAAGATAAAATGGATTAAACACCTAACTGTGAGACCTGAGGCCATAAAAATACCAAAAGAGGCAGTAATGTCTCTGACATCAGCTGTAGCAACATTTTTCTAGATACACCTCCTGAGAAAAGGGAAATAAAAACAACAAGAAAATATTGGAACTACATCCAAATAAAAATCTTCTGCACAGTGAAGGAAACAATCAACAAAACTAAAAGGCCATCTATGGGGTGGGAGAAGATATTTGTAAATGATATATCTGACAAAGGGTTAGTATCCAAAATATATAAAGAACTTATACAACTCAACACTGAAAAACCAAACAATCCAATTTAAAAATGGGCAGAAGACATGAATAGACATTTCTCCAAAGAAGACATCTAGATGTCCAACAGACATATGAAAAGATGCTCAACATCACTCATCATCAGGAAATCAAAACTGCAAATGAAATGTCACCTCATACCTGTCAGAATGGCTAAAATCATCAACTCAAGAAATAACTAAGTGTTGGTGAGGAAGTGGAGTAAAAAAGGAACCCATGTGCACTGCTGGTGGAAGTGTAAACTCGTCCAACTGCTGTGGAAAACAGTATGGGAATTCCTCAAAAACAGTATGGGAATTCCTACCCTATGATCCAGCAATTTCCCTACTGGGCGTTTATGCCCAAAATACAAAAACACTCATTCAAAGTGGTACATGGACACCTATGTTTATTGCATCATTATTTACAATAGTAAGATATGAGGGCAACCCAAGTGTCCATGCACAGATGAATGGCTAAGGAAGATGTAATATATACATATATATATTATATATATAATATATATATGGAATGTAGTATATATGTAGATATATATTGTATATGTATATGCAATATACAACATAGTATATATATTAGGAATTGATGTTTTATACATATATTGTGCATATATTATATATTATACATATATACAATTATATATTTATATAATTATGTATTATACATATGTGTATATATATACATATATATATATATATATCTCCACACACACACACAATAGAATATTACTCAGTCATAAAAAAAGAATGAAATCTTGCCATTTGCAAAAATATGAATGGACCTAGAGAGTATAATGCTAAGTGAAATAAGCCAGTCAGAGTAAGACAAATGTCATCTGACTTCACTATCAGATGGCAGATTGTGGACTCTGAGAAAGAAATGAGGGTTTTAAAGGGGAGGAGGGTAGGGGGTTGGGTGAGCCTGGTGGTGGGTATTACGGAGGGCACGTATTGCATGGAGCACTGGCTGTGGTGCACAAACAATGAATTTTGGAACACACACACACAAAAATCAATTTAAATTTAAAAAAAGAATTTAAGAAACAAAACAAAGGGAAAAAAGAGACAAATCAAAAAACAGACTCTGAAATACAGAAAACAGATGGTTATCAGAGGAAAGGTGGATGGGGGTGGATGAAATTGGTGAAGGGGATTAAACATATACTTATCATGATGAGCACTGAGAAATGTATGTGGCAATTCTATCATTGTATTATACGTCTGAAACTAATAAAACACTGTATGTTAACTACACTGTAGTTAAAATTTTTTTAGAAGTAAAAAAAAATGGGGATGATAATAATAGTACCTGTTTCCTGAGACTGATATAAGGAAGAGATGGGCTGATACATGCAAAGAATGAGGCCTAGAACACAGTAAGCACTCCGAAGCTGTCAGTTGCTATCCTCCTCATTACTATTATTAAACTATAAACTAGGTGCCCTTATTAAAAATTAACAAGTTCTTTTTCATTAAGGGATATTTTACCTGCTAAATTATAAGCAGAAAATCAAGGGGTTATGAATAGAAATTTTATTTTCTTTCTTGATAATTGCTTTCTTTTTTACCTAAAGTTTAATTCTCACTACACAGACAAAACACATATATCCTTATTCATTTAATAAACATTTACCCATGATTTGATAACACAATGCAGACCAGACCTCTCTTTCATTGATACCATATCACTAGCTTCTCTCATGGTTCCTAGCACATGGTATAGATAACATGTAATGGGCAAGTGAATGCATAAGTCCCTACTGTGTGCTCATGGTACTTGGCCATGCAAAGCTGAATGAGTCCCAGTCCTTAGGCTGAATGAGAGAGGCAGGCATGTAAGTTCTATAACCAATGCCTCACAGAGGCAGGCCTTGCTGGCTCCTGCTGGGTCACTTGGAGACAGGTCTCAAAGGAGGGTTAGAAATTCACTCTGGATAAGACTTCGCTCTAAGTGAAGACATACATGTAAGCTTCTGGAGGCTTGAGAGATCTTGGGATGTTCTAAGAATGGTGAGTAGTCTGATATGACTGAGCACAGAATGTTTGGTTATAGGCAAGCAGGATCTGAGACCAGCATGGAGGCTGGGGCCAGACATCAGTTGTTCTCGTGTTCCATGCTGAGGAGTTCAGACTCCTTGCTGAGGGCAGTGGAAACCACTAAAGGCTTTTGAGTAAGAAAGTAGAAGCATTAAAAAAAAAAGTGTATGTTTGGATCAGTGGATAGGTGATCATTGAGGATACAACAGTGAGAGTGGATGGAGGTGAGGTGAGGGCATTTCAAAAGCAGGGAGACCAACAGGAAGCTCCTGGGGATAGCTTGGAGAGACATGGCTGTGGTCTGAACGGGAATACTGGAAGGGGGAGAAGGGAGAGGCTTGAGAGACTTTTTAATGGTAGATTTGACAGGATTTTGAGATTAAATGTATAGAGAGGACTGAGAACAGAAAGTAGGAGAGAAAATGACAGCCTGTGTCCCTTTTAGCCACTATTTGGGTGAACTGCGGGATGGTGGAAACATTCCTGGATTCTACCTGTGCGGGGGGGTGGGGGGTGGTGGTGGTGGATAAATAATGAGTTCTGGTACACACAGATGTGCCCGTTATATGTACCTGTGCATACGTGTGCATACATACCATTACCCACTTGTAATTATTGACATTAAAACAGAAAATAAAAAGTCACAGACGGGGTTATAAGGGTGCCTTAATATAAAACAAGGATGCATCTTCCCCAAAAAGGTTTGGATTGAGATGAGGGCCAGGAAAGAAACTACATGCATAGTCACTGGATTGCGGGATGACCTAGACCTGCTTTGTCTTCAGTCACCACTGACTGGCAAGATCTGTTTCTTGCAATGGTGACCTTCACTAGATAAAGTAACATCCTGTATCTACAAATATGACACCACTACCCACTGCCCACAAGAGAAACCTCTGAGTCTTCATCCTCCCTGGGATGATGACAGTTTCACAGCAGCAGCTGGTCATGACTACAGGTGCAGCCTGAGACCTTAAACAGGAGGAAACAGAATGGCCCCCATGAGAATGGAGGTCCCCTGACCTTTGCCTTGTTAATGACAGAGCAAACCAGTCACGCCCGGCAGAGGGTGCTTTAAACCCCAGTCCCTGCCTGCTTTCCTGGAACAACATGCCTTGTGACATTAAGTACTGAAATTAAATGTTAAATTCAGAGGAAGGGCAATATGGTATGAAAAGACAATGCAGCACACAGATGTTAAGAGAACGTGGACTTCTTCTTGACTTATTTTTGAGGGGCATATGCCTTTAACCAGGCTGGGGGCTCTTCTTGCCTGTCACTACATGGGTGCATCATAGGGGCAGGAGGGACCCAGTCTGCACTCAGCACGGCTGTGGCTGTAATAGGACAGCTTTATGGCAAGTGAGGAGGCACATCTATTACAGAGTCTCTTGCTCCAAGCTGCAGATGAGAAAAATCCTCTAATCTCACTCAGTTTTAATCCTGGATTAAGGCAGATTTGTTAATAAAACACTAGTAAAATCAAGAATAGTTTGCAATTATCTTCAACTTCTATTACATGTATTTTATGGTTTTAGAAACACACACAGATGAAGTATATTTTAAATTCCCTGCACTTATGAATACAAGTTCCAGGAAATTAGGAGTTCCAATGACAAAGTGACAGCTGGAAAACACAAAGAGGGATGAAAAGAGAGAAGAGAATGGTTTGATGAAGAGAATATTCTTATTATTTATCTAACAGGCTAATCCAATCAAAATGTCAGCCCCAAAGAGTGCTGGTGCGGAGAGCAATGGTGAGTTTGTGGAGATGTGTGTAGTGTGTGTCAAGCTCAGACACAGGAGTGCTAGACCAAGTTGTCTCTCCACCTTCAGAAGAGCGGTATTAGCTGTGTAGACTAGGATTTCCAGCAACTCAAGGGGAATAAACTATCCTGCCTCTTCTACTCTGCACCTAGGACACCTCCAGATACGACATCACATCCTTGGGGAATCTGCGAAACCCTGAAGGGGACAGCCCCATTCGACCACACGGAACCCAGGTCTCCAAACAGTCCACACTTCAGGAGACTCATGTGGCTGCCTCTTTTCTCACTTCTAGAATCGAGGCTCCTGGTGGTGCTAAGACAGTGCAGTCAGGTTACAAGATGGCCCTGCTCCTGTGAACCTTTGGGAGGGCATTTGGGTACCATCAGCCTGTGAGAATGGATCACTTTCTGTACATGCTTTCTGTTTGTGATGGCCTTGTTTCAGTTTGTTATGCATATACCCTCTCTTCCCTTGGGAGTGATACTGAAGTGGGGACGGTCCAGAGACATAACTGCCCCCACTGCCCACAGGTGGGGTCCAGCTCACATGTATATTTTCTTTGTTCAGCACAGAGTTAGCTCATACAATGCTGGGATGGTGGAAAGCGTGGAAAGCTTTGTTCAGCACAGAGTTAGCTCATACAATGCTGGGATGGTGGAAAGTGTACCCTTCACATAACATACACATTCCTGGCTTGTGGCAAATATGAGAGATGTGGTAACTCAGCGCTGCATTCCACCTAGTGACAATCCTCAGGAGAGCAGGGGTAGCCATTCCCAATAGGTTAAGTGGGTGCACACAATGCTCACCACAGGCCACACGACTCCCTAGGTACCACTCTTCACAGGGGCTGACTATCCATGGCATTCATCGCTTATCTTGCTCGTGCTGCTGTTCATCTTACAGTCAAGGAGATATGGACTCTTTATTGCTCCTGTGTCTCTCTTGGGGAAATTGAGAGACCACAGAGCTGCATGCTTTGCCAGCATGCTCACTCATTTATGGTGCTTGCCTGGACCCTCTGGGCATTTGTTTTTGTAACCCTAACAAGTCCAGGCCCATATATCTGGCCAAATCCATATTTACACAGAACAGCGTGCACTGTTACAGACCAGCATCTTGGATTTGACCAGAAGCCGTGGATCTTTGGGAATGCCAACTTCCCAATTCATGAATGTCAATCTGCAGATCTTACTATGATGAAGAGAAACATTTCCTAGAATTGAGGTACAGCTTTAGGAGGTTCAGAACACCCTGAAATTGTATGTGAAATCTTAGGTGAATAAGAGGATTTTTTTTTTTCTTGAAGAGACTGTTAATAACTTCCATTAGATTCTCAAAATAATGTTCCAAAAGAATTAATGATTTAGTAAACTGAACATATTTGTACCCTATCTATAACATAAAAGTTATAATAAATTAGGACCAGGCATTAAAAATGAGAGTTGGTTCAGCTGATCTGGCTATTTGGGACTAAGGTCCCTTCCCCACGACCTTGTCATATGTCTCCCTGGATCATTCATTATTGAGGCTCTTGATCCCTAACAAGAATAAAAGGGTTTTTGGTTGGAAAAAAAAAAGAAAAGAGGGGTGCCTGGGTGGCTCAGTGGGTTAAGCCGCTGCCTTTGGCTCAGGTCATGATCTCAAGGTCCTGGGAACGAGTCCCAGAGTCCCGCATCGGGCTCTCTGCTCAGCGGGGAGCCTGCTTCCCTCTCTGTCTCTGCCTGCCTCTCCGTCTACTTGTGATTTCTCTCTGTCAAATAAATAAAATCTTAAAAAAAAAAAAAGAAAAGAGGTCATCTGATTCTTATTCCAGGACTCTCTGCTACTTTAGCTCTGCTCCCCACTTAGCTTATAAAAAATAAAAAAGAAAAGAAAAAGAAAAAAAGAAAAGAAAAGAAAACTAGGCAAAATAGTTTAAAAGAAAATGTGCTGGGACATGAGTTTTAAATAAATTCTAAAACTTCTGGAATTCCAGGGAAGAAATTTAAATGCAGGAGCACCTGACTAGGGTTCAGTTGCAAAAACCTTCCTCCAATGGCTGGGAGAAGCATGGACAGAGTGGGGCGAAGCAGAGAGAGGGAAGCAGTTAGCAGGTCACCTAGAATTTGAAGAAGCAGGACAGCAAAAGAGTGTGATGGTGAGAATGGAGGAGATGGATAGATTCTAGGTATTTGATGACTTATCTAATGTGCAAAGGAAGGAGTGTTGCTTTGGGCTCCTACATAGATGGACATGCCAATCTGAGCTCGAGCTCACAGGAGCCAGAACCGGTCTGAGGGAGACTGAATCTGATTTTTGAAAGTTGATTTTTGGTGCTTAAATTTGGGATGTCCCTAATCTCTTTCTAGATCTCAGTTTTATCATTTCTAAAATGTAGCATTTTTACCTGAAAAAAGATTTTTTGAAGCTTATTATATATAAAGATATACCTTATGAAGTTATATGTGTGATTATATTAAATGAGATTGTATACATGAAAAGGACCTTCTAAACTAAATATTAAAATTCTTTCTATAAATAATAATTATTTAATATATAAGTAAAGTCTGTCTTCCTTGCAAGGGATTAAAAACCTAAAGCAAACTGAGCTGAGTGTGAAGGGAACACATCAGCTTATTTACAAAGAAAATTTATTTTTTATTTTTATTTTTTAAGATTTTATTTATTTACTTGACAGACAGAGATCACAAGAAGGCAGAGAAGCAGGCAGAGAGAGAGAGGAGGAAGCAGACTCCCTGCTGAGTAGAGAGCACAATATGGGGCTTGATCCCAGGATCCCTGCGATCATGACCTGAGCTGAAGGCAGATGTTTTAACCCACTGAGCCACCCAGGCACCCCCCAAATTTATTTTTTTTTAAAATATTTATTTTTGAAAGAGAGCAGGTGAGAGTGTGCTTGAGTGGGGGGAGGGGCAGAGTCTCAAGCAGACTCCCTGCTGAGTGCAGTGCTCCAGGTGTGGGGCTTGATCCCAAGAACCATGAGATCATGACCTGAGCACTGAAACCAAGAGTTGGATGCTTAACCTGCTGTGCAACCCAGGTACCCTGTAAATAAAAAGTTTAGAGAAAGGTCTAGTTTTAGGTACAGCTGGATCCAAGGATTCCAGATTCTGCTCCAGTTCTTGGCTGAGTCTTCTCTGCTTTGTGTAATGGGTCTATTCTCAAAGAAGCTTTCTTCTTGAGGGGGTCAAATTGGTAGCAGCAGTCCAGCCCCCTAGTCTTCCACACCAGAGAGGATTTTATCATTAGTGTAGGACTGTGCATAGAGGAGATGCAGAGTATACTTCTGGTGAGCTGGATATCTGGGATCCATGGCTGAATACACAAGCATTCACAGAGCTCTTAAGATTCAATGCCTCTTTTAGAGGATTGACTGGGATGAAAA